>NC_045709.1:62953414-63090715 GCF_009834535.1 Camelus ferus
AGAATTAATACATTTTTTTTTCTTTTTTTGCACTCATATTAGCTTAGGCAGTTCCTTTGATTGTGTCACCCCAAAATTGTATGTAGAAGTCCTAACTCCAGAACCTCAAAATGTAATCTCATTTGGAAAATGAGTCTATACAGAGTTAATCAAGTTAAAATGAGGTCATTAGGGTGGGTTACAATTGAAGATGACCTGAACCCTTACTCAATTTTGGAGAAACTTGGGCAGAGAGACAAATGTGCACAGAGGGAAAACTCTGTGGAGATACATAGTAAAACAGATGGCCAAGTGATTGGCTTGATGTTTCTACAAGTCAAAGAATGCCAAGATTGCCAGCAAATATTAGAAGCTATAAGAGACATAAAATTATTTCCCCCTAGAGCAGAGACAGTAGGGCCCTTCCAATAACTTGATTTCAAACTTATAGTCTCTAGAACTGTGAACAATAAATTTATATTGTTATATGTGATTCAGATTTGAGTATATTGTTATGATAGCCCTAAGAAACGGTGATGAAGTACCTATACAGCATTTCTTAAAATTTTATGATATTTATAGGATATGTCATATAGAACTCTGAAACATCTACATGTAACTAGATCAACTTGAAAAAAAATTAAATTCTAACTGCCAAATATGCTATAACAAAATAATTTTTGAAATGTTGGAAGTTAAAGTATGAGATTCACTAAAATAACATACACTGATTTTGAAATATGTATCATTTAATAAAGCTGGAACTTGACTGAAAGCAAGTTTTAAAATATAAATATATGTTTTTAAATTTGTATTAAGTTGTTATCTATGTTTTAATACAAGTAAATTTCATAAATGATAACATAAGGGGACTCTAAAACATGCATATATAGTTCTGTGAATCATAGATATAATTATCCATATATAAAATGTTGTGATAATTAGTGTTTATCTTTACTGAAAATCAGCAGTTTGAAAATCTAATGACTAATATCCCAGGAAGTTTCATATGCTATACTTTCCTAACTCAGTGTAATGTAGAATTTTTTCTTTACTTTGGTGCCATCCCCATTCCCCACAATGTTGGCCAGTGGCACTTGGGGGTGAGCACCCTCCTCATTCATCTTTGAATACATAATATCAAGTTCTGTCTGGCAGATAACATATGCTTTTACATTTACAATATGAGGATAAAACTTTACTAGAAATAAAATGACTAATGCAAACAAGTCACAAAATTGAGTTTTGTTTTCTAAACCTCAGGCTACAGAAAATTTGTCTTGAATAAAATATTGCATTAATGGAGGTCTATTCTGTACTTCTTCTATAGGCAATTAGATATTTAATGACAGATATGAAAGTTACCATAAATTATTCACTAAAATTATATTTACTTTAGTAGGGATAGAATTTCTGGAAAGAAAATGGGGACTTGACTATCTTTTATTAATGTGAACAGAAATATAGAATTAAATTTTATCATTTAATATTGGAAATGCACTGTAAGATATGCACTTATATTCACTTTTGAAAGCTGTCATATACTGTTAATCATATAATCAAGAAGTATGTGCCTTTAAATTCCATCCAATTATATGGAAACATTACAATATTTTTCAGAAATAGAAGTCAAATATTGTTCTTTCAAAACTGTTTTCTGCTTGCCATGTCATAACCTGTAACATCAAAGGTTGATACTTTAGAAAACAATTTCCAAATCCTTGATTAGTTAACTTGATGGCTAGGTGTACATCCCTCAAGGCCAATGTGGCATTTGGCAGGTAAATGATGACACAGCTTATTTTCAAAAAATGCCATTTTGCTTTCCAGTATAGTACACTGTAGGGTTAAGGATTGAATTTTCATTGAAGTGTAGAGAATGTACCACTCTTGTACTTTTAAGTGATTTTCTCCAATCTTTCTTCTCCAAGGGTTTTACTACTAATCCAATATCCAATGTGTCTATAAACATCAAATTTTCAATAGAAGTCTGAAGTAAAATTTAGAAAATTAATCAAAATAATGTCCCAGTCCTGCATATATATATACACATATATTTATTTTTCATATTCTTTTTCATTAAAGGTTATTACAAGATTTTGAATATAGTTCCCTGTGCTATACAGAAATTTATTTTATCTATTTTTATATATAGTGATTAACATTTACAAATCCCAAATTTATCCTTTCCCACTCCCTTTTCCACAGTAACCATAAGATTGTTTACTATGCCTGTGTTTCTGTTTTGTAGATGAGTTCAAGAGATGATTTTATGAAAAAAATGTTATAATACAAATTGTTTTCCTCAACAATTCCACAAAGCAACAATTTCTAAATAATTCCACAGAAATACAATTGTTACCCTAGATGTTGTTACTGATAGTATTAACTAGTCATCCTAAACCAGCCAAGAGTCTTACAATTTTAGGAGCTCATAAACTCAAATGCTTGCACATCAAAAATTGTTGATCTACACATACTGAACTTTGAATAAACTATAGACCTAGTGGAACTATTTTATTTTTCCCAAAATAATCAGCAAAGATTTTCTTAGTTGCTTAAAGTTAATTGATACAAGCACATTCAGGAAAGAATGAAACCACCAGTTAGAAAATAAGAGGAGATAAACATTAGTATTTGCATTCTCATTTGCCTCAAAGCAAAATCACTTACGCTCTTCTAGACCAAAGTGGATGTAAAACATGCAAAGGAATATAAACACATGTTTTTGGCTAAGGAAAGGAATTGTTTTTATTGGCTAGCAATGGTATAGCAAGAAATTTGTAGTGAACTTGGCAGAATGGATTACCTGTTTTATATTTTTTTTTGGAAAAACTGCAGGCTGGGAAAATAATTACTCGAGTTTCTTATTAACACTCTAAGTATAGTGTCTCAACACAGCTCTGCATTGTGTGGTGGATTGATTAGACTGCTATTGCATCTTTTCCCCTAAGATTTCAAGATTCTTTACAGAGCATTTTAAACATGGACAAGCTGATGCTATAAAATTGAAAGCAAATAATTCATTTGAAAATAGCAAAAAAAAAAAAAAAAAAAAAAGAAATGAAGAGTAATGAAAATATAAGGTAAAATAGAAAGAGCAGGTGACAGAAGTCAGAATCCCCAAGTAATGATGACAAAAATTAATAATTTCAAGGAAAATGTTTCAATATTGGAAAGAACAATTGTTTATCAGGTACAATCACTACCCTAGTGAAATATCTGTTTCCTAGAGGCACACATATTTTTGCTCCCATGAAGCCAAACACACTTCTTTGGTTCTCTCCCACTTGTGACAGAGTCCCTAGCTATGTGCTCTAAGCTTTACTATGTCGGTGTGGGTAAGAGGTTTGTTGTATGTATTAGCATATCCCTCCTCTCTCCCTGCCCCCAGTGGTTTTCATCAGCTAGATTTATTAAAACTCCTACTGTAAGTACATTGCTTTTCCAAAACTGACTGTCACATTAGAATTAGAAAATGTTTAATTGTGGTTTGTTTTTACTCCCAAAAATGCTCAGATTCTACTTCAGCTAATCTAGAGTGAAGCAGACAAAGTTAATTTTTTTAATATCATGAAATTATTATGATTGCCACCAAGTTTGAGAACTACTAATGCAGTTGAGAGATTCAAAATTGGTGTCAAAAAATTTGGTTAAGGTTCTGCAACTGCCAGCCTTATGTCCATTGACAAATCAAAATCAGTTTGACCCATGGACTTGCTGTTATGTAAAATGGAATAACAATAATAATTTCTATTCTATATAGGTTTGTTGTCAGGATCAACTAAGAATAACTATAACTGTGATACGTATCTTATTTAGTCATCTTACTACTGCAAGCTATTCTGTGTCCAGTAGAGGAGTATATTGGTGTCTAATAAGTCAATGTTCAACTTAGTTTCAATATCTCCTTATTAAATTGCATTGCTATTTGTTTTCAGTTGAAATTTCACATTAATATGTATAGATGGATTGAAATGCTATCATTTTGCTAATGTTACTTAACTTATAAAAGGCAATATAAATTGTGATTAAAAGCATTTTCACTTATTACAAATTGATGTTAAGGGCATAGAATATGTGGCTTGGATTCTGCTCTATATAGAGCAATAATTCAGACATAGATAAATGATCTTTTTGCTTCCCTGGGAGTATATATATATGTGTGTGTGTGTGTGTGTGTAGATATATATACACACACACATTTAATTTAACAACACTTTTATAATATTAAATTTATATATCTCTCCTCAATAAATGACAAGTGCCAGAGAGAAGTAAATAAGGATCATGTATACATGATAATGTTAGTTAATGCTTTTAAAAATCTTACTATGTGACAGAAATGCTCTAAATATGCATAAAGATGCATTTTAATACATTTACTGTTCACAACAACCTTATGAAGTAGGTATTAGTATTATCCCTGCTTTAAAGATAGGAAAACTTAGTCAGTTACCTGAATTCACATAGTTAATGAGGGCAGAATTGGAGTTTAACACAATCTGAATCCAAATCTGAGTTCCAAACCATTAGCTTGCCTTTCACTGTTACATATAAATATAATTTGCTTATTCCAAATACCTACTCTAATACAGGGTTTTGCATTGGTTATTAAATTAACATATGCTAAATTAAATTGGATTGAACTGAACTCAATGATACATTAAATAGTGGTATTATAAAAATTTAGTAGCTCTTTTATAGTCAATTATTTCTTATCTTGTTGGGATTTTTTTAAAAAAATGCCTCAGAATTTCAAGGATCACCTAAAATGTCTTCAACATTATTCCTAAATTTTCCTATTTTTTTCTAGTAAATTGTTACCTTAGAATTGAGTTATCTGATCTAATGAGATTGCCCTACAGATTGCCATGTGCATCATGCCCTATAGTTAGGAACACTGTTGTTAATAGTCCTCAAGCATAAGCTCCCATGGTATAAGTTATAATTTAACTTTCCAATAAGCTGCATGCTAAATGTATAACATTTTTAAAAATATATTTTTATTTATATTTTTATGCGTAAATGTGCGTGAATATAATACAATTTTAATTAAAGTATACTTGATTTAAAATAGTGTGTTACTTTCAGAGGCACAGGGTAGTGATTCAGTATTTTTGCAGATTCTACTTCATTATACGTTATTACAAAATATTGGGTATATTTCTCTGTGCTATAGAGTAAATCTTGGTTGCTTATCTATTTTATGTATAGTAGTTTGTATTTGTCAATCTCATACTCCTAAATTTTTCCTTCTCCTCTCTCTCCCCTTTGGTAACCACAAGTTTGTTTCCTATGTCTGTGAGTCTGTTTCTCTTTTGTATATACATTTGTTTGTATTAATTTTTAGATTCCACATATAAGTAACATCATATAGGATTTGCCTTTTTCTGTACAACTTATTTCACTAAGAATAACATTCTGTAGGTCCTCTTATGTTGCTACAAATGATAATATTTCATTATTATTTATGGCTAATATCCCATTGTATACATAAACCATTTTTTAAAATTCAGTCATCTGTTGATGGGCACTTGGGTTGCTTCCATGTCTTCATATTGTAAATAATGCTGATATGAACATCAGGATGCATATATCTTTTCAAATTAATGTTTTTATATTTTATGGAAATGTACTCAGGAACAGAATTGCTGGATAACATGGTAGTTTTCAGTTTTTTAAGGAATCACCACACTGCTTTCCATAATGTCTATACCAATTTAAATTCCTACCAATGGTACACAAGTGTTTCTCACATCTTCTCTAACATTTGTTATTTGTATATTTTAATTATAGCCATCTGACAGGTGTGAGGTGTTACCTCATTGAGGTTTTGATTTGCAGTTCTCTAATAATCAGTGATGTTGAGCTTGTTTTTATATGCCTATTAGCCATCTGTATCTCCTCTTTGGAAAAGTGTCTATTTAAGTCTTCAGCCCCTTTTTTGACTGGATTTTTTTATATTAAGTTGTATGAAATCTTTGTATATTTTAAATATTGACCCTTTGTTGATCACCTCATTTGCAAATATTTTCTCCCATTTAATAGATTATTTTTCATTTTTCTGATGATTTCCTTTGATCTGTAAAAGGTTTTAAGTTTACTTAGGTCTTTTTTATTTATTTATTCTTTCATTTATTTTGACTTCAAAGACTGATCCAAGAAAATATTCCCATGATTTATGTCTAAGAGTATTTTGCCTATATTCTCTTCTAGGAGTTTTATGGTTTCAGGTCTCACATTTAGGTCTTTAAACCATTTTGAATTTATTTTTGTATATTGTGTGAGAGAATGGTCTAATATCAATGTTTTACATGTGACTGTCCAGCTGTCCCAACACCACTTGTTGAAGAGACAAATACATTGTACATTCTTGATTCCTTTGTCATAAATTGATTGAACATAAATTTGTAGTTTTATTTCTGGGCTATCATGTTTCCTTGATCTTTATGTCTATTTTTTGTGCCAATATCAAAATGGTTTTGATTACTGTAATATCAAAATACTGTAAAAATTCTCTAGTATTGTGGTTCTATGTGTATTTTAGGATTATTTGCTCTAGTTCTGTGAAAAATATTATCTTGAGTATTTTGATAGGGATTGCATTAAATATGCAGATTGCTTTGGGTAGTATGGTCATTTTAATAATGTTCATTCTTCCAACCCAAGAACACAGGACATCTTTCCATTTCTTTGAATTATCTTCAATTCCTTCATCAGTGTTTTATAGTTTTTAGCATATAGATGTTTCACCTCCTTGGTTAATACTTGGGTATTTTTGATGCAATTTTAATTTTTTTTTTTTTTTTACTTTCTGATATTTCATTATTAGTTATAGAAATGAAAAAATAAGATTTCTGTATATTAAACTTGTATTCTGCAACCTTACTGAATTTATTATTTCTGTTAGTTTTGGGGGGGCATTTTAATGTTCTCTACATAGACTACTGTCATCTGTGAAAGATGACAATTTTACCGCTTTCCTTCCAATTTGGGTACCTTTTATTTTATTATTTTTTTCTTGTCTGATTGCTGTGTCTAGGACTTTCAAAACTATGTTCAATAAAGGTAGCAAGAGTGGGCATCCTTATCTTGTTCTTCAATTTAGCAGGGAAATTTTCAACTTTTCACCATTGGCTATTATATTGGTTGTCAGTTTTTCATAAATGGCCTTTATCATGTTGAGATATGTTCCTTCTATACCCACTTTGATTTAGAGTTTTAATCATGAATGGATGTTGAATTTTATCAAGTGATTTTTCTGAATCTATTGAGACAATCATATGATTTTGTCATTCCTTTTGTTAATGTTAACCTGTTACACAATATTAATCTGAAGAATTTCCTTCTTAAATGATTTATTAGTCCTAAGAGAGAGAAAATATGTACCACTTAAAAAAACATATAAAATATTAATAGAATTCAAGAATAGCAGAGTGGAACTTCAAAAATCTTATGTAAATCATACTGAGTTACATATGTTGAACCATCCTTGTGACCATGGAATAAGTCCCACTTGATCAGTGTATGTGATCATTTTTCTGTATTATTGGATTTGGTTTATATATTTTGTTGAAAATTTTTGCATTAATATTTATCAAAGACATTGGCCTGTAATTTCTTTTTGTAGTGTGTTTGTCTGGATTTGATATCAAGGTCATAGTGATCTTGTTGAGTGAACTTGGGAGTATTTCCTACTCTTTTGCTTTTTTGGAATAGTTTGAGAAGGATAGTTATAACTTCATATTTTTCTTGTTAAGATAAGACTGTCATTTTTCTTTTAGAAAATATGTTGAATTTTGTTAACTAATCACTGAAGTCATAAATATTTTAAAATTGTATATACAAGATTAAGAATATAACTGTCAAAAAAAAAAAGAATATAACTGTCATTATCTATGAAAATAAGAGCTGGCTTAGACATTACCTAGCCTAACCTTTGCATTTTACTATTAAGAATACTACAAGCCAACTACATTGCAAGACTTGCCCCCAAATTGGCAGCTAAGTCTCTCTAGTAATCAGGATTAGAATTTAGAGCTCACATCATCTGTATTCTTGTCTATTGACGTTTCACTCATGATATAGCCTGTTACACAGTATTAACCTGAAGCATTTTATTTTGAAATGATTTATTAATCCTAGGAGAGAGAAAGTATATACTACTTAAAAATACAAAATATTAATAGAATTCAAGAATAGCAAAGAGTGGAACTTTGAAAACATATTATGTAAGGAAATAGAAACAGATCATATTTATCAGTAATTATTTATTTATATGCAAGGGATTATTATCATATACAGTTTAGGTATTTATTATTTGTATACTTGGACAAATGTAAGAAAGAAATCAGCCATGATTTTAATTGCAAGTACTCTAAAAACTCAGGAATATCAAGAAGGAAAGGGCACTAGATAAGAAGCCAATGTGATAATCTGATTTACTGAGAATTTAGATATTGATTTTATTGTTGGAACATCAGAGGAAGAAATGTAACAACTAGACATGAGCAATAGCTCTTAAGTTATAAGATATACAATTGAAGGTACTCAGTTTATTTTTATACATAATTTTTTTAATACTAATTCTCTTGAGTACGAGAAGTTTGACAAATATAATTTATTTTTTTAATTGACGTATCTTTACTATGCTAAAAAAGCACTCAAGCTTACCCCTTTTAAGTTTGATCTACAATTATAAAACACAGATAGTGAAAACCATTTAAATTAATGAAGAAATAAAGTTTACACTGAAAATAACAGAAATGTAACCTTTAAGCATATGCAATTTCTTAAAAATTAAACAAATTTTGATGAGTGGAAAATGTGTACTTTAGGGAACTTATTCTTGATAATAGACTGGCAATATTAATACTTTAGGAAAATAATGATAGCATTCTTTATCTATCTTCAATTACCCAAAGCTTTCCATGTTTTAAAATGAGAATTACTATTTTCAAAGAAATTATTGCATAGCTCAGATATCAAAATTGGAAATAGTGAACCAAATCTAAGAAAAAAAAATATACATATAACACACACATTATACACAGCCCTATAAAATATACAGTTCCTCACCTTAAATGATAATAAGTTTCAGTGAAAAAATTATTGTCCCCAAGTTGAAAATAACTAAAATTGATAGTTACTCAATTAACTGTATAATTTAAAATAAGTTATCACTTGTACATTGTACACATAAAAAAATGTTGAATTGAGCAAATATTCTTAAAGAAGTGAAAAAATGGATGTGAGAACTGCACAATCAAGAAAAGAATATGAACCACATTTTAAAGTAAAAATAATTTTTTAAGCATGATTTTGGAAAATGAACAAAATAGCTTGAAATTCAATTAATAATCTTTTTAGAAATTCAAGATTTATCAATAAAGTAAATGAGAAAAAGTGTATCTTTTGAATAACAATAAATATTTTTAAAATATAATTATAAAAATATTAATAAGTAGCAAGGCAGATTTATAGAGTAGAAATTAGAAATTACAAGGGAAAATTATGGTATATCTTGATCAACAGATTTATAAAATAAGACAAAACTAGGAATAAAATTCTGTATGACTAGGAAATAAAATATTTTTGTAAATAAAAATATATGAGTAATAAATTTGTCATAGAAAGCAATGTGTGTAATTGATCTACTTCATCTCTATTTTTCAATATTTTTATTTCAATTATGTAGGGCTTACTTCTTCTCTGAGGGTTAGTTTTATACTTCCATAGCATAGAAATCATCTTCTATCATTTACTGTCTGAATTATATCTGATAGGGAAGATTGAGAAGAGATTGAAAGAAAAGAAATAGTCATTGTCAGACAAAACTACTAATAGCTATGTTTTAGGCTTTGTTTCTGCCAAGTATCTTTAATTTGTGCTTAGTGACTGTTTTTATAACATTTGTAATAAAATTCTGCTGGACAGAAATTTGAACTCAGTATCCCTAAAATGCCTAATTAATACTAAATAATTATTTCACTAACTGATAGTCAAGAAAAACAGTGCAATTAAGTGGTAATAAAAAAAAGTGGGGATATTCTGTGATAGCAATGATCTAGGCAAATTGATTTGCTAAGCAGCAATATAATAATATCCTGTTTTCAGATTTCCTTTTAATATTAAACTCTTTTTGACTGGACTACATTTTAAGTAATACTGATTTCCATAGTTTAGATCTGATCTCCTTAAACAAAGATTATTTGCATACCTCAGGCATATCTCATTTTATTGCACTTCACTTTATTGCAATTCACAGATAATTGCATTAAAAAAATGATGGTTTGTTGCAAACCTGCATTGAGCAAGTCTATGGGTACCATGTTTCCAACAGTATTTGCTCAATTTTGTCTCTGTGTCATATTTTGGTAATTCAGTATTCAAATTTTTTCATTATTATTTTATTAGTTACAGTTATCTGTGATCAGTGATCTTTGATGTTGTCATTATAATTGTTTTGGGGCACCATGAATCACATATACATAAGATGGCTAACTTACTTCATAAATATTGTGTGTATTATGACTGCTCCATCAACCAGCCATTTCCCCCATCCTTTTCCTTCTCCTAAGCTTCCCTATTCTCTAAGACACAATAATATTAAAATTAGGCTAATTAATAACTACAATAGCCTCAAAGGGTTCAAGTGAAAGAAATAGTTGTGCCTCTCTCACATTAAGTCAAAAGGTAGAAATGATTAAGCTTAATGAGAAAGGTATGTCAAAAGATAAAGCTGAAAGCTAGGCCTCATGTCAAAAAGAGATATGTAGATTTCCTGGCAGGAGGAGCTGGTGCCTGCTCACTGCTGCATAAAGTTTGGTCCTGTTGATATGTGGGGCTATATTCCTACTCAGTATGTTATTTGGCCTGAGGCTTCCCTACAGTCTGTTGAGATGGGCTAAGTCTTGGTGCTAATAATCCAATCAAGATGTCAGCCTCCAGGAAACCTCATGTAGATAAACACTCCCAGAATGTCTGCCTCTGGCTTTTATGTCCCCAGAGTGAGCTGCAGCCATCCATTAGTACCCAGGAGACCTTCCAAAACCAGCAGTCAGTCCTGGCCCAGGTTCCTATGAAATCACTGCCTCTCCACTTGGACCTTGCACTTGTGAGATTCTCTACATTTCCCAGGAAAAAGAAGTCTCTGTTTCCCCCAGTCCCATGGGTCACCTGGAGCTAAGCCCTGCTGGCCTTCAAAACCAGATGTTGTGGGGTCTCTTCTTCCTGCCAATGCCAGAACCCTGGGCTGGGGAGGCTGATGTGGGTCTCAGAACTCTCACTCATGTAGCCCCCTGATTGTGTGAACAAAGGAATGAGCCTTGGGCTGGAATGGTAAACAAGTTATAAAAGCCTACAGACTCAGAGGTGAGAAGGCTGGTTAGCCAATGACAGGTAAGATCGACAGAGGGGGGCAACCTAAGACAGGCACAGCTGCCTGAGTCCAAGAAGAATGTTGTTAAGCAGCTGTTTCTCATATATTCTGCCCTGATAAGCTGTAAGTCTCAATGAAGCGAAGACAGACATGATTTACAAAAACATCAAGGGTCTTATGACCTTGAGCCAGACACTGCCTGTTAACCATTTTCCTTATTGTTCTTCTTTGCTATATAAGACTATGTAACTTAATAAAGCTTTAGAGTAGCCATCAGCTCTCTCTGCATACGGTGTGTATGTGTACACTGATATTGCAACACCAACACACTCCTGTGGGAAAAGTTCTGCAAATTAATTGTTCTTCAGCTTGTGGGTCACTCACCTGGGGGAGATGGGGCTTGATTATTGATTATATCACAAGCATGACTCTCCTACCATCCTGCTATGGTTCCATCTTTATGTTTCCAATCGAAGAAGAACTTTTTTGCTATGTTCTAGTCTTTCTTTTCTTTTTTTTTTTTTAGGGTTGCTTAGCAGCCAGCTTTGGTTTTGTTATAGTCCTGAGGAGAGGTGAGCTCGTGGTCCTACTACTTCAACCATCTTGACCAGAAACATTTGTTTACTGAATATTTTAAGCCCACTGTTGAGATCTACTGCTTAGAAAAGATTATTTTCAAAATATTATGGGTCATTGACAATGCACCTTGTTACCCAACTCTGATGGAGATGGACAATGAGATTAATGTTGTTTTCATGCCTGCTAACACAACATTCATTTTATGGTCCATGAATGAGGAGTTCTTTGGCTTTTCAAGTCTCATTATTTAAGAAATACATTTCTCAAGGCTGTAACTATCATAGATAGTGATTATGCTAATGGATCGGGTAAATAAATTGAAAACTTTCTGAAAAGGTTTCACCATTCTATATGTCCATTGAGGAAATTTGTGATTCATGGGAAGAGGTTAATATATGAACATTAACAGGGATTTGGAAGAAGTTGACTCCAAGTTGTGAAAATAGCAAAATAACTAGAATTAGAAGTGGAGCCTAATGACATGACTGAATTTCTGTAATCAATGATAAATCATTCAGGGAAGAGGATTTGCTTCTTACGGTGAGCAAAAAAAAAAGTGGTTTCTTGAGATGGAAACTATTCTTGATGTAGATGCTGAGAAGATTGTTGACATGCCAACAAAGGGTTTAGAATATTATATAAACTTAATTGACAAATCAGTGGCAAGTTTTGAGAGAACTGACTTCAGTTTTGAAAGAAGTTCTACTTTGGATAAAATACTATCAAATAGCATCACATGCTATAGAGAAATCATTCATGAAAGGAAGAGTCAATCAGTGTGGTAAACTTTATTGTTAACCAATTTTAAGAAATCACTACATCCATCTCACTGTCAGCAACCACGACCTTGATCAGTCAGCAGCCAGACGTGGAGACAACACACTCCAAGAGTGAGAAGATTATGATTTGCTAAAGGTTCAGATATAGTTAGCATTTAGTAGCAATGTAAAAGTAATTTACTTTAAGGTTTGTCCATTATTTTTTAGACATAATGCTGTTGCACACTTAGTAGATTATAGTATAGTGTGAGAATAACATTTATATACAAAGGAAAACCAAACATTTCCTGTGGCTCACTGCACTGTGATCTTCATTTTATTGCTGTGGTCTGGAAATGAACCCACCATATCTCTGACCTATGACTTTATATTTACTTACTATATAGTGCTGTGGTAAAACCATTTAACAATTTAACTAATTATTGAATTTGCTACAAAATATTCTGCAAACTTTCAGCATTTTAAATAATATTCTATGACCATCTGCTTTCACTGGGCCTTGGATATAGTAATTTAATCATGATTAATGGATACTTTTAAATTAGTTACAACAATGACTGTTTATGAGACAGAAAAATTTAAATGGTTGTATAAAAGCAACATCATTGACATATTTTAATGATATGCTAATAACCAAAAGTTCAATTACTTTTTAGTACTTTAGAAATTTCTACTGAGAGATCTCTATAAAAGATAAAATACTGACCTTTAAAAAAGTCTCCTGAAGAAATAAAATGCTGTGTTCTGTGATTCATATTTAGACATAAGACTTAAACAAAAAAGAATATGATATTGGTTGATATAGCCTACTTTTAAGTGTTATATCCTAATTGATAACACCTATATATTAAAATAAACCTTACGTGTGCTTCAAAAATTGTTGAAAATCCAGTAGTTTTGAGGAGTTAGCTTGGAGCTGAGAAGTTATAGTGAAAAATGCAACACAATGAAATAATAATTAGTAAAATGAAAATAAAATAATTCTTAAGCTTTTAGGGATGACAGAAAGAACAGCATATAACATATAACTATGAAAAGGGAAAGAAGCATATATAAAACTATAATGAAGCCTGGATGATTCTTTTCACATATTTAAGAAAATTATAAATATTACTGATTACTGCTGAGGTTAGTATTACTCTATCCACAGAATTTGTTAAAGCTCAGTAACTCGATATTTTCTAGGCATGTTTCTGAGACAGGAATCAAACTTTGAAATTCCAGAGCCTAATAGTCTTGCTCCTTTTCTAAGATTATTATCAGTGCAGTAAACTATAAAAAATGTGGCATATAATGATATTTGGAAAATTAAGTAAATAAAAAGCATTTCTGACAAGATGCATAAGTGTATATATACAACAGCATCTGTCATGCCTGTAATCCCTGCTCTGTCAATGTGTTTTTTCTGTTGCTTCGTGAACTTGAAGAGGGTGGTTAATATAGGAGAAGTAACCAGCCCCTCTCCTTACACACACACACAACACAATAATCACTTTTCTATAAGTGAAATTATCAAAATAGATCAAAGTCTAAGGAAGTGTCATTTCCATTGTTAATATTTCAGTTTCCTCATTCTTTGATAGAATTGTTTTGTTCTCATAAGCCTTCTCTTTATGATTCTTTTGTTCATATTTTAAGAGTCAGGAGTTTTCATATTATTATACAGAGATTATCCAAAGGATAATCTGGAGCTGTAGCACCTTTCCCAGTAAAGCTGGGAGATATTATTTAAATAGCACTGTATTCGAGGCAGTTGGGTCAAGTGTTATGCTTAAATGGACTGGAAAAGTTTATGAATTGCTTCTTCAGGGAATTGAATTCTAGCAAACCCACAAAAAACAACTGAAATTTATTTGTCCAAATGCTGAGTAGAGTAATAGGAAAATAATGTCAATTTAATTTTAATTTGGGAATAAATTAAGGAACAAATAATGGGTTACTTTGGTTTTATCATGCTTTCTCAAAACTAGAGTGACTCAACCATGATTCCATAACTTCAATCAAAAACTTATTTTGAAAATTTAATAACAAAATTTTTAAAATGTATTTTAATCATGTCATACTTTTGAATTATATTAAATGATTTAACTTAATTACTCAAGTACTTAAAGACCAACCTATTTTCTTAAAAGTTTCTTCTTGGAGGAATGACATTTTTTCTTTGTTCCTTTATCTTGAGCAATACAGAAGTAATAAGAGTATAAAAGACATCATTGTATAAAAATGATTAATGCCCAACACTTCATAAAAAAATTCTTCACCCACCATCAGTAAATTATGGCCACTATTTTTTTTATGATAGAAATGGATTTGTTTAATCCATTTTGTTCTTGCTTATGAACACTAGTGAATCTTTAAAAACTAGGCTTATGTTTAGAGAGTGTGTTGTAAGATCAAAAATGTGGAGGAGCTAGCTGACTATATGGGACTTGATCCATGATTATATTGTCATTAGCACTATGTTCTAACCAACTGAGCCAACCAGGCACAGACATTGACAACATATTTTATATTTTCCTGAAATTGAATAAGTCATACCACCTCCATTAGTAACAATTTTTAGAAATAGAGTACTTTCTAAATTTAGGATAAACTCTGGAATTAAATGTCTATATTATATCTTACTATTACTATGTTTGTGATTTATTTATATCATGCTCTTGGTTGACTTTTCACTTTGTACCTTTTACAAAAGGGACTCATTAAGAGATCTAGTAACAGCTGTAAGGAAATTTTTCATTGCCTGTTGTTTTCCTGGCAGACAATTTGTTCCCCATTTTTGTATTTAGAAGTTCCAGTTTATTTATCCCAAAACTTAGTAAAAATAAATTTTCTTTTCAATTGTTTCTTACTCAATAAAAAATTGAGTAGGTTAATTTTACTTCCCTGAAATATTGTAGAATATAGAGATAATTATTATGTATAATTAAAAATGAGTTAATTAAACTAATATTTACCCCAGAAAAATTTTGAGTCATGTACTATGTTAAGTGCTGGGAGTAGGAAATCTAAAAATTTCTCTATCTTCAAGTATGTCATAGCACTCTAATTTGATGGAATGTCATCATATATTTATAAAATAATTTCCTTAAATTTTCAGTATATATAAGAAAATTTGATTAGTTATATAAAAACCAAAATAAAAATTCATGATTCAACTTATTCTAAAGCGAAAGAGAAATCAGGACAGTTTTTCAAATGATTTTTTGTGTTTGACAGATTTTCATCAAATATAAGAAATATGTTACATAGAGAAAAATGAAGTATTATGTAAATAAGTATGCAGTTTACCAAATGTATTCTAGTAAATTAAATCCAGTACCCACTCAAATAGTACATTTTACATAAATAGAATTTGTCCAAGGAATTCCAGATAATTCAAGATAAATAACTCTAAGTATAATCCACTACAATAATAGAGAAAAGTAGGAGAGGGAGAATCACATTATCATCTAGATAGATGCATAATATTTAAACGTCTGTTTATGTAATACAATTTTAAGTAAAAATATAAATAAGTATATTTTCAAATGAGATAACAGGTGTCTAAAAAGAAACCTCTGATTAAATCATTCTTAAAAATTATAGTGATTTCCACTGAACTCATAAATTAGAAATGTCACCATTACTGTTAAAAAAATCAATGTCCATGATATTAGTTCATGAAGGGCAAACATAAGTAGTTCATGTGATTTGACAGTCTATATAGAAAAATAGAGAGACACAACATATTCCTGAATAATAAACCCACATACAGTTGATAACTACATAATACATATTAAGCTATAAATAACATGAAGTTAAATAAAACTTACCACAGAAGTAAAAAATACTGAAAAGCTGATTTTAAATTTCATAAGAAGAATAAATTTAAAAGTGAAGCAAAGGTACATTTGCATCATACAGCCTTATCTAACCATATATTCAAACAGTAAAAAATATAGTATAAATTTATAGCATTTGAAGAAATATGGAATTAGCCAATGGATAGAAATTTTAATTAGGTGAATAAGTAGATATTTAAAACACAGACTAAAGTATATATGGGGATTAACATGACTTAAAGGCAGCAAGCAATCAGAGGGAAAATGATAGACTACTTAAAAACTGTGATTTAGGTAAGTTTATTTCAACTTAAAGTTTTATTTCAATTTATATTTTATAAACCTAAAAATGTCATTTTTACATTACAGACAGAATAAAGATCTAATAATAAATAACAATAGAATTGAAAACATTGGTAGAAAACAGTGGAATATTTTTAGAAATTAGAAAATTAAGGTCATGAGTAAGACAGAACAAAATCTATAAAAGAAAATTGAACAAATGTATATATGTAATATTCAACTTTTTTCATAATTCAATAGATCAATTACCATGTTAAATGTAAACATCTCTAGAAATATTCTTAACCCCTTGACTTCTTTCTTTATGTGTATGTGTGTATATATATATATAATATATATACACATAACTATTTTTTCCTATAGTTATCTCTCAGGTTTCTCATTTCCTCAACCAATTTTTCAAGGTTTTACTACTTTAGAACTCTTTTCAAGGGATCAACTTTTTGTTTTATTGATAAATCCTATTGTAAAATTTTCAGTTTAATTTTTTAGGCACTTATTAAATTCTCTAGTATATTTTCAAAAGTACTATTCTTTTTCTTAGCATTACTAGTTTAATATCTAGTTCATTTTTTCAGCATTAATTGTTTCCTAAAAATTATTCTAAGGACATTTTAATTATCTAAATATCATATTCAGCATATATTATAGATTTTTGTGATAGATCATGCCTAAATAGTATGCAATTTCAATTCATTTCCCTGTGGAAAGAAGTGAAATAGATACAATGCTGAGTCTTTTCATTCAAGAATGTTTTATCTGTCTCAACATGCAAGCTCTGATTACAAGGGATTTTTACTTTGTATGTATGTGTGCATTTGTATACATTTATACATTTGCAGGTGGATGTGCATGTGTGCATGCATGTATTTAAGGTTAGATATATATGTATATATATTTAAATGTGTGTACATATACACATGTTCACATATGTGTGTGGGTGCACATGGATATATACATGTATGTTTGTGTGTAGATGAGTGTATAAATGTACAAGAAGTAGGTGTCCATTTATGTATGTTGATGTGTGTGCAGGTTAATGTTAAAGTATGTATACCTAAATTGGCCTTATTGTTAAAGCACATGTTCATTTCACTTGATTATGATTTGTTTTTCTGATTTGCTTAGAGCTGGTACCTATGAGTTTATACTGGTAAGCAAACCCTACCTTTGACAGTTGAACTTTCAATAATTGTTACATCATTTTTTGTATAATTAAATTACTGCTGGGTATCTATGTTTCTGCCAGCAATATTCTTTC
Source organism: Camelus ferus (assembly GCF_009834535.1). NCBI lineage: Eukaryota > Metazoa > Chordata > Mammalia > Artiodactyla > Camelidae > Camelus > Camelus ferus. The sequence goes on from NC_045709.1 coordinate 62,971,523, forward strand.
TTATATGCTGGATGTTATCAAGCTCTACCAGGAAAATTTACTCTTCTGGAAGTTGCCTCTTTCAATCCTATGGATTTCAGATTTCCTGGCTCTGATGAGTGTCTATGTCTATTTCAATCATGTCAGTGTATTCCAGAAAGTTCTTAATACTTGAGTCATTTTGTGGTACTCATTCTGGATTTTATATTTATTGTTATATTTTCTCTATTTTTCCAATGATATTTTTGGGATTGAAATCTAAACACATATATTCAGCTAGCCAGCTCAAACACAAAAGTTCAACTAAATTTTAAAAAGTTGATTTACTCAACTTTAAAAGTATAAGTTATATATGAGAAAAACATGAAAATATTATGTGCATGCTTATGTATAAATAAGTATGGTAAAATTTAAATGTTTCTTTACTTATATAGAATGATTTAGAGTGTAAAATATATAACAGGAGAAATTTCTTATTGATTTGTTGATTTAGTTACAAATAAATTATTATTTTTGACATAAGTGTTATCAAAATCCATAAGAAGTTTAATCTCATGAATATCAAACACTCTCTCCTGTTATCACTGATACTTCCCACAAATGTATATGTTTTATAGAAAAATGTACAGAAATACTTAAAGCAAAGACTTATGAGTAGGTTTAATTGAAAACTTGGCTTGATTTAATCACTGCTAGACTTGTTACTTTAATGTAATACTGGAAGCTAAAATAGATTTGATTTCAACTTTGATGTATGCTCAACAAATTCATTTAGTCAAACTATTGCCTATTTCCTATGATATATACTAACAATTTAGGCTAGGGATGGAAAATAAGTATTGTTTTCCTTGTTGTCACATCCCTACTCCTTTACTCATAACTAACTATGGTAGTTGATCTCCAATTATAGCATTCTTTACCTCTGAGCTTACGTTCTACCAGTTTCCCAATGGTGACACTAATAATGTATTGTTATTGTCATTTGCACCATTGCTATGTCATCTATATACTAGAATAACTGGCAACTGAAATACTGTTGATAGCCATGCCTCCTTTCCACCACTACCTTTTTAATTCTTTTCTATATGTCTGCACATATACAGTGGATCCACAGTTGTTATAATTCAGTGGACAGATCAATTGTCATATATTTTCTATTGTAATCCAGGCACACATAAATGATTCAGCATCTATAATTATTCAAATATCATTCAACAATTATGGTACCCATCTCTTTATTTAGCTCCTATTTACCAAGTTTACCTTTGTCTGCCTTTTACCAAGTCTGCATTTGATTGATAAAATATAAATATGCTTTCTATTGCTTAAAACACTGTAAGCTGGTTTGTGTAATGTATTTCAGTTTCTTAAGCACTGTCATACATAGTTTACTGAATGCTTTCAAATAGCACTGTTTCCCATACATAAAACATCATAGCAAGCTAACACTTATAGTTCACATTCAACACTCCTCTCACATTCCTCATTCCTACTTCTTTGAACTTTCTGTTCTATAAGTTAATATTGTACATAATATTATTTGAGCTATTTGACACTAACCCAAATTTACAGAATTTATATCTCAGTCTACCTTGATTATATCATACCAGATTAATGTGCTCTCTTATATATAGACAATATATTTTTATCTGCAGGTCATTTAATTTGTTGTTTCCAAAGTTTACACTTTGCAGATTTTGGGACTTGAAAGTTTGTACAGTCACACCAATTTCAATGAGGAAAAGAATTATAATAGTACATCTACCTTTTTTGTGTATTCTTTTAGAATTGCAGCTATTATAATAATTGTCTATATCTATTTTAAAGATATTTCTTTATCATTTTTTATAGTTAGAAATTATAGGTTTGCTTCCTCATTATATTATGACCAGTCATTACTTTCATGAGAAAAATCATACAAAACTTTTAAAATTATTTTATTGTAACTCTTTTATAGTTACATTTCGGCAATATATTTTTTTAAAAATATCTTGTCTCCATTTTTCTTAGATGGCTTCTCAATTTAATATTAAACAATTTAATTAAAATAACTATTAATCTCATTGTATAAGAAAATATACATTTTTCATTTGCTAACGTATATTTAAATCATCTGTCCCTGTCCCCTAATTTCATTATTTTGTTTTCACTATGTATATTTCAAAATAATGTTTTTTTCTTCTGTAAATTTCTTTTTCAATGTCAACTAATAACCAATATTTAATCACTAATATTACATCTTGTTCCTATTATCACTATTCCTTAATTTACCAACATTAAATCTGTATACTTTTTCCTTCCTATATTATACAATTCTTCATAAATTACATAATTCTGCTTTTATGCTGTACTTTTTCTTTCCCTGCATATTTACCTACTGAAGTGCATTTTCACTGAATATTTACATTTCCTTTTGGAGAAGAAAGTTATTTTATTTCAACCTTTAAAATCAAAGTCTGTGGAACTATGTTATACCACATCTGCTGATTTTTTTTAATATCTTCATTTATAGAAAATTGGCTATGTTTTATTTATAACACCCCTCAGGATACTTCAGTCCTCTTTCAAAAGAGTGAATTCTAAGACTCTTGCTAGTATACCAGTATGCTTTCTAGAGTGGTTAAATTGATAAAATATACCTTCTTAAAATCTAATACAATATAATGGTAGCACTTTGTATCATTATTGCTCTAATTTAATTTAGTGTGCAGGTTGTCACCCATCTTCAAAGTATTTTTAGGTTGGGATTGGGCTTTACAGGATGTCAAAACAGTTTTCCCAGATAAGAAATAATTTTTTGAATAAATGAAATTTTTGTGGTTTAAATCAACCTATAATTTTTAAAAAGCCTCCAATTAAGATTTCTCAATTTTTAAATCCAGTTCATTTAGCTACTTCTGTATAGATCCAAAAGCACATTTAGCATTGCATAATCCCTAAAGAAAATACTTCAGTTGAGTCTAGAGTTTGACCCAGAATAGTTCTTACTATGAATTTCTAAATACTAGTCAACAGGTCCAATCATTTTTTTTCCTTTTCCTAATCTTTATGGACTCACTTTTTATTTATTTATTTGCTTTTAAAATATTTAAATTTTAAAATAAGTTAGATATGTCAATATCTGAAACAACAGAAAATTCTAGGTGTTTCACTCAAGATAATGTTGGAGATGGGGGATGGGAGTAAAGGAAATTTGATAAAACATTTGATTATAAAAATGATAACTGCTTTCTCCCTGTACCCTACAGAATCTAACTCAATTCCAAACTGATTAAATAATAACAATTGCTATTATTTTGGAGTTTATACTATGTGCTAAATATTCTGCTAAGTGCTTTACATTCTGTTTGAGAAGATGATTATCTTATTGATCTTTGAAAGTGTTATTATGCCCATTTGAAGCATAAAGTATCAGAATTATTAAATTGCCCACCTTTACAGAGCTAGTGAAGTTAATTGAGAGAATCTGAACCCAAATCTGTCTTCAAAATAAATGCTTTTTACCACTCTGTTATTTTTACCACTCTGTATCTCTCTTTTTGATACACATTTATCATTTCTAGAAAATTCTCACAATTTTATACTCATTTATGTGGTAGATTGAAAACCATGGGCATTGTGTTTTATAGCTTGTCCCTTCCAAGATAGAGTCTATTAGTCCATTTCTTCATCCTTTGACTGGCTTTGAATAACAGAATGTAGTGGCTTCAGGAGGACTTCCAGTTTGGTGTCCTAGATTACTACTTCCATTATGTGAAGTGGTCCCCATGAGTAAGCACATGTAGATAGACACATACCCATTCCACAAAGGTTCAACGGGTGCTAGTAAGACTGTCTGAGACTCATTATTGCTAGTGAAGTTACTAGTTGGGTGCAACTATTTGGGCTGGCCTAGACAAGATCAGAAGAACAAACCAGTCAACTTTAGAGTAATGTGATTTTAGGTTCTACTATTTTTATTCTTAAATAAAGTACTAGAAATATGCAATGTAGTGACATATTAGGTCTGCCTTTAAAATACAAGGATTCTGCTATATTTAATCCTTGAACCACAAAACTATCCCACTCTTTTCTTTCCCAAATATATATCTCATTTATCCACATATAATTTATTTTAAAAAAAACTTCCAGTAAGCCACAGTTTCTCACTTTTTATTAAGAGCACTAAATGAAACAACATTTCTACTTCTTAATAAATTTATGAATTCTTATTTATTTATTTATTTATTTATTTATTTATTTATTTATCTGCATGGGCTATGGGCCTCCTGGCCCACTTCCTGACCTGCACCCCTGGCTGTTCATCAGCCACAGATGCCTTAATTCTTATTTTACATTCTGACTTTCTTCAAAATAGATATCTGATATTTTCAGAATAGGGACTCTATGTCTATGTCTTTGGTACTTGTTATAACTCTTTATTTAATTGTCAAATATATATGATTTGATTACTGCATGTTTCTAATTTTTCAGCTATTAGCATATGGCTTGACAACACAAAACTACAAAAACAAATTTATGACAGTTTTCAGCTTATTTTACCCCCAAACTAAACTGTTATCTATGATTTTTTGACAAAGGTTCATAATTTACATTGTTCATCTTGAAGTTGCTAATTCAAACAAGCATTAAATCATGACACTGTGTGTTGCATGCTTCTTCTTTAGGACTTAATTTTAGATTTTCAACAGTAAAGAGTTTTGGAATTTTTTTTCAGATTTTAAAAAATATATAAAATATATTAAGCTTAAAATTGTTCAAGAAAAACTGAATATTTACCTATTGATTTACCAATTAATCTCACATTTGATTATGATTTCACCATAATCAGGCACATCATTTAACTCAAAAATGTTTATAAATGTTATGTAAGCATGTAAAAATTTAGCAAAATCATTGCTTATAAGCAGATTATTTGGGTATCAGCACACGGTGTACACAGATTAAACCCATTGTGACATAGATCCCAGACTTTAATAAACACCTTTAAATGTAGATATTGTTTATTTCACTTAAACTTTTAAGTTTTGGTTACCTCAAGATAAATTATAACAATGTAGATAAAGCAGTTTTTTCCCTGAATTTTGTCCTTTTTTTCAGACATTAAAAAGAAAAGTTTATTAATTTAATCAGGCTATGCATTTTTTTAAAAAACTCAGTTGCTATACCTTTTCAACTAAAACTGTTTCAAAATATCATTAGGTCTGACACATTCTTCCAGACATTTTGAACTTTTAAACTGAAAAATTAAAATGTTAAAAATTAAATGTACTGTTAGGAATAGTTTCCATTCTCATAGTAAATTATAATCAAAGCCAACTCAATTTTAATGACGGCCCAATAGCAAGATCCTTATAATAGCGATTGTGATTGCACAAATGTCTCCCTGCTCCTATCACCAGTTGAAATGATTACTTGCCTTTCTAATTTGTATTTAAACCATAGAAACATCATTTTTAGAGACTTTATAGTAAATGGCTTTCATTTTAAAATGTAAAGAGCTTTCTAATATTTGGGAAGACAGAGTAGTCCTTTTTTCATGACAGTAGCCAACTTCCTGAAAGTTATCGAGATAATAGTGTTAGTTCATATCTTTTTTCCAAATTTCCTGCAATAGAAATGTGAATTTCAAAGGCACTTTAAATAAAATTTTACCAACTTTTCTATAATTTAGTACTGAGCTGTGCATTCAAGAAATCATTCCCTTATTACATACCTAGTATGTAAGCCAAATCTTTAATCACTGTAGATGAGAAATCAGTATAGGAAACCCTATCATTTAAAATACTCAAACCTTGTGTTTTGTCCGGATAGTGCAGGGAACTCAAGTCATGTTTTATTTGGGAAAGATAGTTCATACCACTGGCAAGAACTCAAATATCTGAATGATGGAACTTTGCTCTGAGATGCGGGTTTGACCCAGAATATTTTTAATGAGTATTTTTTAGTGACTAGAGTTCAGGGTAAAATTGTTAGGTACTGTGCACTGAGTGGATAATAGCTACCATTATTTAATTTTTAAGCTACCAAATATGTCACTCTACATAGCTTTTTTATATCCCATCTTAAACTAGATCTTTTCAAAAATAATTTATTTCCAAATTCAATTGCTATACTCACATTCCTATAGGAAAATGGCATGCAAGTCTATACAACACATATGGTGGGGAAATTTAAGATAATTTGATAATGGAGAAGATAATGAAATATTGTTAAAGATTAGCTATAATAAATTATGAAAATCTTAGATTTTCTGAATGATATGCATAAAGTTGAGACATACAGCTGAGGAGTAAATCCACATAATCAAAAGAAAAAAATGTTAGCAGCTGAATGGACAATTTTAGTTGTCCAGGCAAGAAAATACAATCACTAAGATTGAAGAATATTTTAACATATCTGGAAAAATATAGGAATGTTTCTACTTAAAAATAAAATGAGTTGATGTTAGTTTTATAATATAACTTGTTAAATGTTCAAGTGAAACAATGCTTAGAAGGATCTTTGGTTGCTTGGAAACTGATTTGACTGTACTGAGATACACATAAAAATTACACAGTTCAGTGAAAGGAAGGCTGCACATTCAAATTCAAGGTTATTTAATGAAGGAACATTCATTAATGTTGTAATTAATGAACATTTATGTGTAATGTTAGTTTTTTGGAAAATTTTACAGAAAAAAATTAAATAATGACAATAATCTTGAACAAACATGAAAGAGTATAATACAGCTTGATTTGTGAATACAAATCATATGAAAACAGCACATATATCTTACATAAATGAGTATTATATATAACTGAGTATCAATAAGAACTATTAAATTTCTGTTCAGCTAAAAAAATGTATACATGTGGGTGCATTAATATAACATTTTAAAATATATGTAGCATGTGCTCCTTGGTCAACACTTTTATTATCTGAATTATTCTGGCTAAACAAATTCAGCCAGTATAGTACTGAATTTCTCAATTGTTTGAAAAATACTGTGACTGTCTCTTAGTTTGCAAGAAGACTCAGTTAGGGACATATTTTATTAAATTCAGAATCTCTGTATTTTTAGGTCTCCCAACAAGTGTAGAGTTGTGACCTAAGTGTTATGATTTTAAGAATCATGCAGTTTTCCTTATATATCAGAAAACTTGAAGTTGGAAAACTTGAAAGAAAATATTCAATCATTGATTCTACCTTTCTTTTATGAAGTTTTGTGACTTTTATCTTAGTGTAGCCAAACATTAATGCATTTGATTTTATTTTTATGTAATTATTCTAACTAATAAACAAATACAGATGCAACCCCAATGAAATAATTGTTCTAATCAATAATCACCAATGGCTTCAAAAAGAACATAAAGTCAATCAGATATTGTGGGCCTCTTTGTAGAGATACACAAGACCATGAAGAAATCTTGCCAGAAAACTCAATCCTGAATCTGATGAAGGCTTCTTTCTCTGTTGACCAATTTTCAGAAACATAAGAATCAACAGAGCATGTGAAAATGTTCTCATAGGGTAGCATCAATAACATCCATACAAAGGGAAAGTGTAAATCAAACATAAATTAAGTGGTATAATCCCTCCAATGTAAATTGGAAGGAAGAGAAAGAGAGAATGAGAGAGGGCACTGTAGATTAGTGATGCATCAGCAAGTGTAATGTGGTACTTATCTTAAATCTGCTCACCTCTTTCATATACTCTGTTCTTTAAAAATATTCCATGGATCCAAACTCATTTTTTCTTTTGTAAAACTAATTTATAAATTTGTGTTTAACTATACAGCTTTAAATATATCTGAGAGGACAGATATAAAAGCAGATGATTCCAAAGAAAGTAGAAAAAGAGAGTTCATATTTTTTACAGTATTTTTATGTCTCCATGGCTCTCATCCAGACTTGTTTTGTCTGACTTGCTGCTGTCTCATTCATTCTGCTCATGGATTTGACAGTGAAATTTTAAAAACACAGATGTGATCACATCACATCCTATTTTAAAACTTTTTTTCTGTATTTTCAGGATAGGTATAAAGGGATCATTCTCTATTTTAACACACTGTCTGGTAAGCGCATCCTGTGTTTCCAGCTTCATCTCATTGCACTATCCATTTTTCATCATCCTGGACATCAGGTATCATGCAAAACTCAGCATCTTCAGGGATTCTGTCTTCCCTCCCCAATGTCTCACTTCAACCCTTTATATAGCACAGATAATTTCTGTTTATTCTTTAGCTTTTAAGTGTCATAATAACCCAAGTGGGCTAATTCTTTTTGCCATAAACATCCAGAATTATCTGTGACCTTTCTTTCATAATGTTCACTAAAACTTGTAGTAAGTTAATTCTTTTTTTTTGTTTTTGCTACTTCAGCTGCATGGAGCTGTCTTCATCTCTCATCATTTCATCTGTATTATGACAATTGATGCTCCTTGGTCAAATTGTATGTTTTTTTTTATTTTGCAAATGTCCAGGATCATGTTGGACAAATGCCTAATATAGAAATTTTATTTGAGAGAAAAGGAAAACAAAGAAACATTTTTCCAGTGTTGCCAGAAAAAGAATACTTGGCAATAAAACTTACTTTTAAGTAAGGGTCCTGAAGTAACACAATCTTATGGTAATGGAGAGAAATCAGAATATACAAATCAACTTCCAGAATAATAGTTCATAAAGATTTTTGTATAACTTTCAGATAATACTTATCAGCAATCATTTCATTTGCATTTAAAGGGGAACAATTCTGAATAAATTGATGGAGAAAGCCAATTTACTTCTAAACTCTGTGTGTGTGTGTGTGTGTGTGTGTGTGTGTGTGTGTGTGTATAATGATAATTTACGTCCAATGTCACAAGTTTTACATAAGTTTAAACAATCAAGTAACTATATTTTGTCTTTCTTAGGTGTTAGATTAAATATGGATAATGGGTATGGCAAACTTGTGGTTGCCAGGGGGATGGAGGGTGGGAAGAGACTGGGGTTTCAAAATGTAGAATAGATAAACAAGATTGTACTATGTATCACAGGGAAATATAACAGGATCTTGTGGTGGCTCACAGCAAAAGAAAATGTGACAATGAATGTATGTATGTTCATGTGTAACTGAAAAATTGTGCTCTACACTGGAATTTGACACAACATTGTAAAATGACTATAACTCAATAAAAGAAGTTTAAAAAATAGATTAAATATTTAATTAAGGATAATGGATATGGCAATAGAATTTATAAAATGGTGATAATATTAATACAGAATAAAGAAGAACAAAAATATAGCACTAATAAATAAATAAAGATTGAAAATGAGGAAACATGATTTGGCCTATAAGGCAATGTAAAAGTTTGAATGGAGAGTAACACTGTGTAGTGTCAGTCATGAGTATAATCTATAATTTAGGAAGATTCAAGATTTTCTGCTTATAGCAAATACTGTGAATATGGTGCTATCAGAATTCAGTTGTGTACAATTGCAATTAAAACATACAAACACAAATTGACATTTTAACTGTTTTATATATTACTTTGACTTGTGCATTTGATAGGATAAATTGTTCTTGAATTGACATGTATCTAATACATGTAAATATCCAAATTCCATTCTGTTTCTTATTAGTAGATTTCACTTAATATTGACTCTTATTTTAATTTTTTAAATGTCTATCTTTCAAAAATACTTTAGGAATTAAATTTATATAAATTAGGAAAATATTGCTAAGTAACTATTGCAAATGGTGATGTTAATGATCATCTATGTAAATATCAGATTTCAAATCTGTAATTTGCAAATGAACAGGTACGGATTTATGTTAAAAAGGCTGAATAGATATTTGTGCTAATGCTGAAAGTTTTTGAAAAGTTATGTTAATTAATTTGGATCTGATGGGATTGATAACACATACGATTTTAAATAATTTTTTACTTTATTAGTTTACAAATCTATGTTGTCTTCCAGATAAAGAATTAATGTGTTATGAATATATCAGCAATATTTTTGTTGATGATAGCAGACTATAAATTACCTATAAGTCATAATTTAAGAATATCACCCTTGTAGCTCATATATTACTGGCCATTGAATAATGAGTAGTGCACAATAAGAAGTAGTGAACTAAGCTATTATGAATGCCAGAAAATATGGTAATTTATTCTGTGAACAATAATACTTTTTCTTTTCAGAGTTTCATTTGGACCTGGTACCTTCCAGAAGTGGTTCAAACTGCACACTCAGCTAAACTACAAGAGACTCTTGCAACCAGATAAAAGACAATTGCCAGATAGGGAATAAATACAGTTTGGATATAGACACAGGTACATAAAATGTCAAAATGTCAAAATGATCACTTAGGCAAATATGAAAATAACATGTGCTAATGTTTCTAACACATCACTTAATGAAGAAAACTCAGGAGCCAGGTATATAGTTATAGAAGGATTAAACTGCTAAATTAGATTGCAAATTAGATAATTTCCCTCATGTCATTAAGATTTGGTATTATTTGTTACAATGGATACTTTAACACCTGGGGATGAGGAAATAGGGAGGAATTGGTAAAAGAGTATGCATTTTTAGCCAAAAGATGAATAAGATTTGAGGAGCTAATGTAAAGTGTGGTGACTATAGTTAGTAACACTCTATTATATAAGTGAAATTTTCTGAGAGAGTTAAACTTTAATATTCTCACATATGTATGTATGTGTGTGATGATGGGTGTATTAACTAACTAGTTGCAGGGAATCATTTAACAATATATACATAATCAAATAACCATGAAGTGCACTTTAAATATCTTACAATTTTATATTAATTATACCTCAATAAAAGTGAAATAAAAAAAATCCTAGACACATACACACTTACATACACATACAAAGTGATGTCATTAAGTCTTAGACCTTTAATTAATAATGAACAAAGAGGTGAACTAAATTCCTTTCCCTAGACTAAATATATGGAAGCAAAGCCCATATATAAAGAAAGAAGGCACTGCCTATCTTTTTGTTTTATTTTTAAGTGTCAAATAAATTTTCTTAATAAGAGAACTGAACCTAGTGGAATTCCATTATCTTTCCTAGATGAAAGAAATACAACATGTTTCCCAAAACAAAACAAAATACTACAGTTTATCATGGATGTTGTGAGAAGACACAGAGGCAACCAAGACAGCTTTATTCTGAGGTGAATTTGAGCTGCTGAGCATGAAGAAATGTACATATGTCTCAGGGAGTTATCTTGCAATTTGAAGTTAAAGCAAACGTGCTTAGAATTTGAGTTGTCTTATGATGGGCAAGATGTTTTGTATAAGTGTTACCAGGAGGAGGGAAAAAAGAATTATCTCTGTTTTTAGTCATCTGAAAACAAACAATTTTTAATGGAAGACAGAAAGTGTGACATAAATAAGATTTTATTAGTTAAGTAAAAAAGGTAGTAAAATATACTACACTCCCAAGCATTGGGAGCAGGCCAATCCAAGTGAGGAAAAATGGTGCTGCTCCTTTGTTTTTCCTGTTGTTATATCCTGGCTTAAGGGTATTTTCATGATTGATTGATTTGTGGCTCAGGTTCTTTTGAGTGCTCAGCTGACTGATAGCTCAGGTTCCTTGTGCTCAAGTATGCTCATCCCCTTTTGGGCAGGCTCTTACCCGTGAAGCACACAGAAAGACCTACAGGAAGGGGCTCAAGCTGTAATGTTCATTTCATTATAATGAGCATTAGATCAGTTTAAGCCAGATCCTTCCCTCCAATGAGTGGCTGTAGTGTTGGATCCTAGCTGGCTTCTTTGCTGGTCCTCATTTAGAGAAAGTTTTTGGAGACCCTTATCTTGAGTGCAGGCATACTATTATTTTTTGGGCTGCTCCTTTCCCCATCCTCTCCCCCTGCCTGGTGCTCATTTCTATCTAACTACTTAACGTAAGTAGTGAAATCACTATTAATGAAGGCCAAAAAGATATGCATTTGGCATGTAAAACAATGAAGCTAGAGCACTCCCTTACACCATATACAAAAATCAACTCAAAATGGATTAAAGACTTAAACATAAGACAAGATACAATAAACCTCCTAGAGGAAAACATAGGCAAAACATTATCTGACATACATTTAAAAAATTTTCTCCTAGAAGAAATAAAAGCAAGAATAAACAAATGGGACCTAATGAAACTTACAAGCTTATGCACAGCAAAGGAAACCAGAAATAAAACAAGAAGAAAACCTACGGAATGGGAGAAAGTTTTTGCAAGTGAAACCGACAAAGGCTTGATCTCCATAATATATAAGCAGCTCATATGACTCAATAAGAAAAAAATAAACAACCCAATCCAAAAATGGGCAGAAGACCTAAACAAGCAATTCTCCATGGAAGACATACAAATGATCAAAAAGCACATGAAAAAATGCTCAATATCACTAATTATCAGAGAAATGCAAATCAAAACTACAATGAGGTATCACCTCACACCAGTCAGAATGGCCGTCATTCAAAAATCCACAAATGACAAATGCTGGAGAGGCTGTGGAGAAAGGGGAACCCTCCTACACTGCTGGTGGGAATGCAGTTTGGTGCAGTCACTATGGAAAACAGTATGGAGATTCCTCAAAAGACTAGGAATAGACTTACCATATGACCCAGGAATCCCGCTCCTGGGCTTGTATCCAGAAGGAAATCTAGTTCAGGATGACACCTGCACCCCAATGTTCATAGCAGCACTATTTACAATAGCCAAAACATGGAAACAGCCTAAATGTCCATCAACAGGTGACTGGATAAAGAAGATGTTGTATATTTATACAATGGAATACTACTCAGCCATAAAAACCGACAACATAATGCCATTTGCAGGAACATGGATGCTCCTGGAGAATGTCATTCTAAGTGAAGTAAGCCAGAAAGAGAAAGAAAAATACCATATGAGATCGCTCATATGTGGAATCTAAAAAACAAAAACAAAAACAAACAAACAAACAAACAAAAACAAAGCGTAAATAAAGGACAGAAATAGACTCACAGACAGAGAATACAGACTTGTGGTTACCAGGGGGGTGGAGGGTGGGAAGGGATAGACTGGGATTTCAAAATTGTAGAATAGGCTACACTGTATAGCACAGGGAAATACACACAAAATGTTATGATAACTCAGAGAAAAAAATGTGACAATGAGTGTGTATATGTCCATGAATAACTGAAAAATTGTGCTGAACACTGGAATTTGACACAACATTGTAAAATGATTATAAATCAATAAAAAATGTTAAAAAAAGATATGCATTTGAAGAGTTTGACCAAACAATTTTCTAATTTCTGAATAAAATCTCACATTCTGTGAATTTCTTTGACTCCATGTAGTCTTATCCAAAGAGGGGGAGGGGCAGATGGCATTAACTTGAATCTCTTATTAATCTGCACTCTCTCAAATTACTTCCCCTGTTTGAATTAGTTATTATAACTATTTATTATAATTCATTCCTTAAGATTTCATCTATTTTTTCTGTACACTGGTTTTGTATTTTTTTTAATGTTAAGTGAATATATGTGCTAATCATGATAATTTGTTGTCTGGAGAGCAGTCTCAAGGCACAGGGGATAATGCTGTATTACAGAAATGGTATGAATCTAATTTAAAAAAAAAACTTTATTGAAAGTAAATCTTATGCAGAAAAATATCCTTAAAAAAGTACAATAGATATATTTTTTTGGACCTCATAATTTTTAAAAAGTCATATATACTGGTTTTCATGCTGTTTAGGTATAAAGGCAGGTGAGGGAGAAGTTTGAAAGCCTGATACATGTAGGGCAGTCAACATTAAACTAAAAAATTACATTTGATTCAAAAGGCAATAAAATGCTAAAAGACTAACACAGACCATAGAATCCTGGAGGCTCAGGCTGTGTAAAGTAAGCCATTATAGTGATGCAATACATTATATCTAATGTTAAATTCCATTAACCTGGCATATAGTTTCTAAAAACACTTCTTTATATGTATGAACTTCTTCAGAATGTCCTTTTGCTTGCTTTAATTGTTTATATATGTGACCTATATAAGACTGTAAAGTCATTGTCATTTTTATCCTCTAGTTTAGAATTTTGACTTGCATGTTGAAAATGTTTATGAAGCCTATTGAGTAACTCAGAAACTGAAGAAATAAGGGTTGCTGCATTTTATATTTCAAATTAGTCTGTAAGATTTGTAAGGCTTCTGACCAAATCTTGGTAAACTACACTGAAACTTAATGAAACTTGTGTGAAAATTACTCCCCAGGAACTGATAATCAGGAACATTTACTCTTTCACACAATTGTGTATTCTGTTTTTAATATATTTAATTTGTCTTCTGCCTGATAGGTATTTTCTATATAAGCTGGTATTTTCACTACATGTAGTCACATGGAATAATTTCCTGAAGGAATTTGTTTATTTATTTTTAATTTCACTTATTGATTCTTCCTTCATCACTGAAACAAAATAATTTGGAAGACTTGTCACTATGTGTATTTCCCTCATGATCCAAAACCTTTTCTCTTTATTTCTTTTAATTAACTACACGTAAATCAGATTTGCAGTGCTTATGTTTTCACTTATTAACACTGTCTAGACTTTTACTTTAATCTCTATGTATATTACATTTACCTAATTTTAGGTTTTTGTATCTACGTGAGGATAAAAGGCTGTTTAGAAAATCTATGCTTTCCTCATGAAACATTTTTAAAAACTTTAAAATCTTAAGAAGAACTATACTGCCATTCTAAGGCAAATTTATTTCTTTTTTAGAAATACCACAAACATTTGTTATACATTTTAGGTTTTTATTCTAATTCTATGCATCATATTCTGTTTGTGATCCAACCTAATTTCAAAAAAATAAACTAATGTACCATTGGCTTGATGAATTTTAGATAATACTCACAACTTTTGCCAAAAATATGAAAAAAATCATGGTGTACATTTTAAAAAGTTTTCATTTTATCTGTGTTACATACTTTGATTTCAAAATTTCAAACCTTCTCTCAAAATTGCAGATAACCAATCTGATGATAATTTGGGCAACATTAAAGGTAAATTTTAAGCCCTGGACTTTCACTAATGATATTTGAAAATGTATATACAGTATCAAGACTAATATTCTGGAGGGGAAGGTACATAGATCAAGTGGTAGAGCACATGCTTAGAATGCACGAGGTCTGAGATTCAATTCCCAGTATCTTCTCTAAAAATAATAAATAAATAAACAAACAAACAAACCCAATTACCTCCCCCTACCAAAAAAAAAAAAAAACAAAACCTAAAAAAAGGACTAATATTTTGAAGTTTAAGGTAGCAAATGGTAACAATATTTGAGGAGGATGCAAGGATAAGAGTAAAACATGATGCACTAAAAAAACTGTTGGTTTTATAGGAGACAAAATGTTAGAAGGAGGAGATATGGGGATAGCATGCTACCTGCTTAAGAGAAAAATGTGAGAATTTGATGCATGATGCATAATGGTGAGTGTCCTTTTGTGGTGCTCCAAAGGTAGAATTAGGAACATCCATCCAATGGCTATATAGGCATATAAACTTTAGTTAAGTATTAATACTTCTTCACAGTGCTTCTTGCTGAACATTATTTTCAGGGAAATTTTTACTCTTTTATTTGGAAGTTGGCAGTTTGAAGATGTCTCATGGAAATCATCCCCCACTCAATAGCCGGGGCAGGCTCTGGTCACTGCACCAGCTACACTCACAATCAAAAGGAAAATAGCCAACACACATGGAAGAAAGATGTAGCAATCGCTTAACTAGAAACAGACCTAACGACAAAATTACTAGGGGCACACAGTCTACAGAGGAATGCATTTTTTTTTTAATTTTATCTTTTTTTTCCTTCTTTTCAAAATTAAAAAAAAAATTTAGGTTTATTTCTGAATCCTCTTTAAAAAGAAATCTCTTCAAGATCACAATAGACAACTGATGCTCCATAATCCATAGTGCCAGAGAGATATAAGTAAAATTAAGAAGGAGAGGAATTACTCCCAATTAAAAGAACAAGGGAAATCCCTTCAAAGAATGATCAATTACATAGACTTCAATAGTCTACTAGATTGTGACTTCAAAAAGGAAGTGATCAAATCACTGAAGGAACTAAAAGATACTGTAAATAGAAACAGATAATACTTTAAAAAGGAAATTGAAACTATAAAGAGAAGCCAATTAAAACCAGAAAACTCAATGACAAAAATAAGAGCTGAGCTAAAGGTAGTCAAAAGCAGACTAGACAATGCAGAGGAATGAATAAGTGACTAAGAAGAGAAAATAATGGAAGTCACCCAATCAGAACAGCAGACAGAAAACCAAATATAAACCAATGAAAGCAATATAAGATACCTATTGGATAATTAAAAGCATGTCAACCTATGCATAAAAGGGGTCCCAGAAATAGAAGAAAGAGCAAAGGTATTTGAAAAAAAATCATGACAGAAAACTTCCCAAACCTGAAGAAGGAATCAGATATCCAAATACAGGAAGCACAGACAGACCCCAACAAGAAGAACCAAAATAGACCTATGCCAAGACATATTATAATAAAGATGGCCAAGGTTAAAGATATACGATTCTAAAGACAGCAAGAGGAAAACAGAGTTAGCTACAAGGGAACCCCCTTTAGGCTTTCAGCTGATTTCTATACACAAACACAGCTGGCCAGAAGGGATATTTTATCCAACAAGGCTGTGAAATAAAGAATTTCACAGATTAGCAAAAACTAAAAGACTTCATCCATACTAAACTTATTCTAAAAGAAATATTGAAAAATTTAGCCTAAATAGAAAAGATACATGATGCTATAGAAAGGAGAAAACCATCATTGGAAAGGCAATAACTACCATGAAGTTCAACAGAATAAACATGAAGATGTAAAAGAAGAAATCAAAATCATTAAAAGTGGGAAAGGAGAGAAAGAAAGTAGAGGCATTTTTCTTTTTTTTTTTTCTTTATTGGATGTGCTTGTGCTTATATAACTATCAGTTTATAGCAAACAGATATAGTAATGGGTTAATATACTTGGAGAACAAGGTAACTGCAAGTCAAAATCATGAAATAGAGTCAAAAAAAAAAAAAAAGACCAAGATAATACCAAAAAAAAAAAAAACAATCAAACCACAAAAAAGAAAAAAAAAAAAGAGGAAATACCAAATGATCAGGAAAACTATGTTCAATATGGGAATAAACACACATCTTCAGCTTAAAACATACTTTGAGACAAATTATAATGAAAACACAGCCACACAAAATCTGTGGGATACAGCAAAAAAAAAAAAAAAAAAAAAAAAAGAAACCCTAAGAGTGAAGTTCATAACAATACAGGAATTCCTCAAAAAACAAGAACAATCTCAAATAAATAACCTAACCAACCACCTAATTTTTTTTTTTTTAAAAAGAAGAAGAGCATACAAAACTAACAGTCAGCAGAAGGAAGGAAATAATAAAGATCAGGGAGGAAATAAATAAGATAAAGATTAAAAAAGAGTAGAAAAATTCAATAAAAACCAAGAGCTGACTTTTTTGAAAGACTAACCAAAATTGACAAACCTCTGCCAGGCTCACCAAGAATAAAAGAAAGAGAGAAAAAATATACAAAATAAGAAAGGAAAATGGACACATTTTAACAAATACCACAGAAATACAAAATATCATGAGAGAATGCTATGAAATACTATATAGAAACAAATTGGACAACCTCGAAGAAATGGATATTTCTGGAAACATACAGTCCACAAAGACTGAATAAAGAAGAAGTAGACCACTTGAACAGACTGATAATTAGAAATGAAATTGAATTAGCAATAAAAGAAAACTCCCTACAAACAAAAATCCAGGAAAATACGGCTTCACTTGGGAATTCTACCAAATATATAAAGAATTCATGCCAGTCCTTCACAAACTCTTCCAAATGATTGAAAAGGAGTACTCCAAGACTCATTCTATGAAGCCGCCATTACCCTGATACCAAAACCAGACAAAGACACTACCAAAAAAGAAAGTTACAGGCCAATATCACTAATGAATATAGATGCAAAAATCCTCAACAAAATATTAGCAAACAGAATCCAATAGTACATAAAAAAGTCATACACCATGATCAACTTGCATTCATACCAGGGACAGAAGGATGGTTCAATATATGCAAATCAATCAGTGTGATACTCTACATCCACAAAAGTACAAAAATCACATAAACATCTAATAGATGCAGAAAAAGCATTTGATAAATTCCACATTAATTTGTGATAAAAATTCTGACCAACATGCGTAGAAAGGGAACATATTGCAACATAATAAAAGCTATTTATGACAAGCATACAGCCAGCATAGTACTCAATAGTGAAAAACTAAAAGCCTCCCCACTAAAATCTGGAACAATACAATGATGCATATTCTCACCATTTCTATTAAACATAGTCTTGGAAGTCTTAGCCCCAGCAATCAGGCAAGAGAGAGAAATAAAAGGGATCCAAATTGGAAAAGAAGTGGTAAAAGTGTTACTATACTACATGATACTATATATAGAAAACCCTAAAAGGCCCACACAAAAACTTCTAGAATTAATTGAAGAATTCAGCAAGGTAGGAGGTTACAAGATTAATGTTCAAAAATCAGTTGCATTTCTTTACACTAATTATGAATCAACAGGAAAAGAAAGTAAACAAAAAAAATCCCCTTTAAAATGGCACCCAGTGTAATAAAATATCTAGGAATAAATCTAACTAAGAGGTAAAAGAATTATACACAAAAAACTATAAATCATTGATGAAGGAAATTAAGAAAGACTTTAAAAAATGGGAGGATATCCCATGCTCTTGGATTGGAAGAATCAATATTCTTAAAATGGCCATAATACCCAACGCAATCCACAGATTTAATGCAATTCTTATCAAATTACCCAGGACTTTTTTTTTTTTTTCAGATTTAGAAGAAAGAATTCTAACAGCTATATGGAATCACAAAAGACCTAGAATTGCCAAAGCATTATTGAAGAAAAAGAATGAAGCTGGAGGAATAACCCTCCCAGACTTCAGATAATACTGCAAAGCTACAGTGATCAAAACAGCATGGTATTGGCATAAAAACAGACTTATGAATCAATGGAACAGAATAGAGAGCTGAAAAATAAATCCACAGAACTAAGGTCAATTAATCTTCAACAAAGGAGGCAAGAATATATAGTAGAGAAGACAGTTTCTTCAGCAAGTGTTTTTGGGAAAACTGGAAAGCAGCATACAAATCAATTAATTTAGAACACTCCCTCACTCAATACAGAAGAATAAACTCAGAATGCTTACAGGCTTAAATGTAAGACAAGACATGATAAATCTCCTAGAAGAAAACATAAGCCAAACATTCTTTGACATAAATCTTAGCAATGTTCTTCTAGAGGAGTGTACCCAGGCAACAGAAGTAAGAGCAAAAATAAACAAATAAAATCTAATTAAACTTATAAACCTTTGCATTGCAAAGGAAACCATAAGACAAACAAAATGACAGTCTACAGAATGGGAGAAAATATTTGCAAATGATGCAACTGACTAAGGCTTAATTTCCAGAATATCTAAATAGCTTATACAACTTAACAACAACAACAACAACAACAACAACAACAACAAAGACAACAACAACAATAACCCAATCCCAAAAGTAGGCATAGGACCTAAACAAGCTATTCTCCAGTGAAGACATACAAATAGTCAATAGGCACATGGAAAAATGCTCAATATCACTAACTAAAAGAGAAATGCAAATCAAAACTACAATGAGGTATCACCTCCTACCAGTCAGATTGGCCACTATTAAAAAATACATGAATAATTAATTCTGGAGAGGGTTTAAAGAAAAAGAACCCTCTATACTGCTGATTGGAATGTAATTTAATGCAGCCATTATGGAAAACTTTATGGATATTCCTCAAAAACTAAAAATAGTCTTACCATATGATCCTGCCATCCCACTTCTCAGTATATATTTGGAGGGAACTCTAATTCACAAAGATACTTGCAACCCAATGTTCAGAGCAGCACTATATACAATAGCCAAGACATGGAAGCAGCCTAAATGTCCATCAACAGATGACTGGATAAAGAAATTGTGGTATATTTATATAATGGAATACTACTCAGCCATAAAAATGCCATTTGCAGCAACATGGGTGGATCTAGAGATTATCTTTCTAAGTGAAGTAAGCAAGAAAGAGAAAGAAAAATACTGTATGATATTACTCATATATGGAATCTCAAAAAAAAAAAAAGAACACTATGAACTCACCTACAAAACAGAAACAGACTTGCAGACATAGTAAAAAATCTTATGGTTACTGGGGAAAGGGGGTGGGAAAGGATAAATTTGGGAGTTTGAAATTTACAAATATTAACTGTTATATATATAAATAGATACAAAATTATTCTGTACAGTACAGGGAAATATGTTCAATATTTCATAATAACATTTAATGAGAAAAGAAAACAAATATATGTATATATATGCATGACTAAGACATTGTGTTGTACACCAGAATTTGACCAACTGTAAGTGACTGTACTTCAATTAAAAAAGAAATGAGGATCTGAATTAAAAAAAAAAGACGGCATGGGAATAACCATTACTATTATTAACAAGAAAGTAGAATTATAATCATGTGACTGAAATCATGAGATTAAATAGGTGTAAAGATAAAACCCAAAATATATCTGTCAAGTCTTTGGCTTGAGCAACCAAGTATATGACACTGTTGATCCTTAAGATAAGTAAAGAAAGAGGAACCAGCTGTGTCAATAGATGTTGAATTATTTTGGGGTATACCTTGATGTAAAACTTTCATAATGACCCAGTGAAACTTTAAAGGCTAACTTAGATTTGTATGTAGATAGAGTTCATAGACCTGAGAAGTTTCCCTGTTAAATAATGATAATTTAATAATTTAGTAATTAACAGTCTCATAGTCTGATTGACTCTTTCAGAAACAGAGTGAATGAAACAATTTTCAAAATGTTTCAGTGATTTCAGAAATGTCATGCTTATCTCTTCCTGAATTTCAACTTTTTAAAATATGTAAAGTGTTTTATAAAAGTTTGAATAGATTCAGTTGTACTTGTAGCCTTTTTGTGTGTGCTCATTCTATACTCCCCCTTTATGGTAGAATTTATGCCTCTGATTTATTAGTACCCATAAAGATGTCTTGTATATAAAATAAGTATCTTTTAAGTATGCTATCAAAGCTAAAGAAAATGGCATCTGGAGAGAGACTTAGGAGTTGTGAAACTTCAAAAACCTTTTTTCTCACCACATTTTTAAAAAGGATAACTCTTCCTAGTATCCCAGGAATTGAACTAGAGTAACTCATTAACTTATTGAGATGTATAGGCTAAAAAGATATTCAAACATAGAAACCATGATTTAATAAATAAAGAAAAGAAAACAAACTTTTTAGTAGTTTAGGGCATAGGACTTCCTAAAACCATCATAAGAGAGAGAAAAATTTATTTATTTATTTATTTTTCAGTAGAATGGTTACAATTTGACTGCATGTATAAAATGTATTGCATGTAAATACATATACACAATATACTGTGCATATGTTTTTAAATTTACATATATGTACTGTTCATTGTTTCTAAAAATGTCTAGAGCTTCAGCTTTTTAAGCTTACATAGTTATCAAAGGAATAAGTCAACCACAAAATAAGAATTAATTCAAAAATTTACATGCACCCATTATTAACAGCAAAATCATTTATAATCGCCAAGATATGGAAGCATCGTAAGTGCACAGCAATAGATGAATGGATCAAGAATATGCAGCACACACATGCAACAGAATATGACTCACCCCTAAAAAAGAAGGATATTTTGCCATTTGCAACACTTTTTTTTGTCTACTTAAAAGAACAGAATTTTATAACTGGCATAAACATTTCCATTACATTGAATACAAAAAAATACCTAGAAATAAACTAAACCAAATAGGTTTCCTATACTCTGAAAACTTTAAAATATAGATGAAGGAAATTGAAGATGATACAAACAAATAGAAAGATATCTTGTACTCTTGGATTGGAAGAATCAACATTATTCAAATGGCTGTACTACCCAAAGCAATCTACAGATCCAATGCAACCCCTGACAAAATACAACATTTTTCACAGAATGATGACAAATAATTCCAAAATTTATATGGAACTGTAACACCCTGAACTGCTAGAGCAATCTTTTGTAGGTCTTTTTTTGTTTGTTTGTTTGTTCTTTTTTCTTATGGTTTTTGTTGAAAAGCTGATTTGATGGTGCTGAACTTTTTTTAGCTTTGGTTTATCTGTGAAGCTTTTGATTTCTCCATCAAATCTGAAGAAAAGCCTTGCTGGATAGAGTATTTTTGATTGTAGGTTTTTCCCTTTCAACACCTTAAATATATTGTGCCACTCCCTTCTGGCCTATAGAGTTTCTGCTGAAAAATCAACTGATAACCTTATGGGAGTTCCCTTGTATGTTATTTGTCACTTTTCTCTCACTAATTTTAATATTTTCTCCTTATTCTTAATTTTTTGTCAATTTGATGACTAAGTGTCCTGGTGTGTTCCTCTTTGGTTGAACCTGTTAGGAATTATTTGGGCTTCCTGGACTTGGGTGACTGTTTTCTTTCCCAAATTGGGGAAATTTTTGGTTTTTTTTTTTCAAAAAATTTCTCAGATTCTTCCTCTCTCTTTTCTATTTCTGTTACCCCTGTAGTACAAATATTTGTGCAGTTCATGATTTCTCAGAGTTCTCTTAAATGATCCTCATTTCTTTTCATTATTTTTTTCTTTTCTCTGTTCTTCAGTAGTGATTTCCACTAATCTGACTTCTAGCTTATTGATACATTCTTCTGCCTCAGTGTGTCTAGTCTTGGTTCCTTCTAATATTATTCATTTCGGTGATTTTATTCTTCAACTCTAGGTATTCTTTATATTTTTCAACTCTTTGCTAAAATCTTCACTCTGTGCATCTATACTCCTTTTGAATTTTTGGAATACCTTCATCATCATTACTCTAAACTCTTTCTCAGATAAATTGCCTATCTCCTCATAACTTATTTGTTCTTCTGGGATTTTATCTTGTGCCTTGGCCTGAGATATAGTCCTCTGCCAACTCATATTGTCTATATTTCTATTTGTATTTTTAGGTAAGTTGGTTAAATTTCTTGACCTTGGAGAGGTGGCCCTCTGTGGGAGATGTGGCCATCTGTGGGAGATGTCCTATGCATCACAGCAGAACACTTCTCTCTTGTCCTTCAAGGGCTAGGGTCCAGCTGGTCCTAATGTAGAGTATGGTCTGTGTTTGTGGATCCACTATCTTTGGGATTATTGCTTTCTTATTTATAATATCTGCCTCTGGAGCATGAGGCTGGACTAGTGACTTATGAAGGTTTCCTGGCAGGAGGAGCTGATGCCTGCCCATTGCTGTGTGAAATTTGGTCCTGGATCTCTGGTGGGTAGTGCCTTGTCTAGGGGCTTTTGTGGCTTTGGAAGTCTGCTGATAGGTGGTGCAGTGTTCTCACCCAGTATGTTGTTTGGCCTGAGATTTCTCTACAGGCTATTGGGTGGGGCTAGGTCTTGGTTCTAATGATACAATGAAAATGTCAGCCTCCAGGAAAGCTCATGTAGATGAACACTCCTAGATTGTCCACCACCAGATTTTATGTCCCCTGGGTGAGCCACAGCCATCCCATACATCCTCAGGAGACCCTCCAAAGCCAGCAGGAAGGCCTAGCCCAGGTTTGTATGAAATTACTGCCTCTGCCTTTGGACCTGGCACACTTGAGAGTCTATGTAAGCTTTCCAAGAGAGTAAAGTCTCTGTTTCCCTCAGTGTCATAGGCTTCTTGGACTTAAGCCCCACTGACCTTCAAAACCAGATATCCTGGGGTCTCCTCCTCCTCCAAATACCACAACCCTGGACTGGGAAGCCTGATGTAGGACTTAGAACTCTCACTCCTGTGGGAGTGCTTCTGTGAGTTAATTATTCTTCAGCTTGTGGGTTGCCCACCTGCGGGATATGGGGCACAATTAAATTATGAGCCAGCCCTTCCTACCATCCTGATGTGATTCCCTCTTTATGTTTCCAGGTTAAAGACAATCTTCTTTGCTAGGTTCTAGTCTCTCTCTCTCTCTCTTTTATTTTATGATTGTCTAGCAGTCAGTTGTGGTTTTGTTGTAGTCACAAGGAAAGGAGAGCCTGTGGTCTTACCACTCTGCCATCTTGACCTGGCAAGAGAGAGAAAATATTTTTAAACACCACTTTAAATTCTCTACAGTCTGAATAAACTATGTGATTACATCTTAAATAAGAATTTTAAAATATATCATTGTTATATTTATCAAAAAGCCTAAAACTCTTAAGAATTAAAAAGTCTTTGTGTCTATAGACAGTACTTATTAAATGTTATGACTGAGGAAAAGTTTAGATTCTGACTAAAAAATCAAAATGTACCTGTTGTAATTTTAGATGATAGGAAATATTTCTGTTGTCACTCTGAGACTTAAGAAATTAGGATATAAATCTTTACTATTGCAACTGGATTGTATTGTTCCTTTTTCAAGGTTATTCCCCAAATTTAAAGATTATAATTTGCAGAATTAATTTTCTACTTGA
This sequence comes from Camelus ferus, assembly GCF_009834535.1. Lineage (NCBI taxonomy): Eukaryota > Metazoa > Chordata > Mammalia > Artiodactyla > Camelidae > Camelus > Camelus ferus. Next base: position 62,996,132 of record NC_045709.1, read on the forward strand.
CTAAAATTTTGTGTTAAATTGTATAATAGAGTTATGAATGTTTTTAGACTCCCTAAGTGCTTAAAATAATAATTTTTCAAGTTTTAATCAGTAAGGGTTTATGATAAATAATTCAAGATGAGTAAGTCAGATTCACTATGATTCTCTGACACTTTATATTGAAGTAACGAGGAAGCAAATTTTTATATCTTTTAAATTCTCAGGAGGACCAAAAGTAGGGATATTATCAGCCCACCAAAATTGTCTCAGTACCATTTCAGTTTTCTTTAGTGGAAAATTCCTCAATTTACCAATAGCTCCAAGTAAGGCATTTAGAACAGAACCTTCCATAAAGCATAGGTCTTATTTTCTGTAAAATTATTTAAAATAAAATAATCAAGCTTATATTCTATTTGTTTACCCTCCAAGTTGTTACCTCCACTTTGTGGACAAAAATATGCCACCATACATGTTTTGAGAGCTGAGTTTAAATTGAAGACTGTATCCCAAATATGTTGATGGTGAGTGTGTGCTGTCATAGTGCTAGGGTATCATAAGAAGGGATCCTTTAGTTATTAAATCTCCTGCTTTAAGGAGGGACTTTGAGGGTTATAAAATGTCTCACAGTGATCTGCAAACTCCACAGAGTGAATGAATTCTCATACATTCCTTGGGATAAATATGTACTTGAGGTTTAATACTGATAGACTTGAAAAATGGCAGAAAAAATAAAAGAAGAATAAATTAAGCTCAGCATACAACTAACAGTATGTCAGCAAACATATAATGATTTCTCTTTTACTTTGTTTTAAATGGATTTCATGTCAGTTAAATATCTGTAATATCACAGCTATAAGAATATTGACCTTTGAGTTAAATATTTTAAATATGATAAGAAAAAGTACTCAGGAACCCATTCATTAAAAAAAAATATATATTCTTTTAGAGGCTTCAAGAAATAAATTAGGAGTTAGTTTGGTCACTAAAGTAAAGATAACATTCTCTAGAGAGGAAATTATATCCAAAGCCATAATGCATAGAACTCCTCTAGCTGTTTCAATATTATAAATGGAACTTGTAATCATTCCAGCAGACTCACCTGCAGGATGAACATCAGTTCCAAATCACTCTAAATTAAATTCTCATATGGAAAGTGGTGAGGGGGAGCATAGATAGAAGTAACGTTTTTCTATCTGTATGATTTTCCTAGAGTCAGAACTACCTACTAGAAAATATTCTTTAAAACATATCATATAGGACATAGTAGTGGAATATTAGTAGCGGTGTCTATTAATGAGAATTTAGTCAAAATAACAGTGCCATAATTCTCATTACCTTTTCCATTTAACCCATTGCTTGCAAATCTGAATGCCATATCTAGATCTAGACAGGAGTATTTTTAGTACTTTCAGAGTTTTTAATTTGATTTATTCCATCTTACTTATATGAAATATCTTACATTGGAAAGTCACTATTTTAAATTTATTATGGTTTAATGCACTTGTATGACTTTATTTTGGTATTACCATTCTGCTCACAATTTTTAAAAGTTCATTGTTTATGAGAAAGTTGAGTTTTAAAAAACAAAATACATTGGAAGTCTAAAATCACTTATAACTTCAATCTCAAACTAAAATTTTTCCTCCTAAAATTTGGGTGAGAAAAAGAAATACAAATTCCTTTTTGTCTCTCCCCACAAGTAGCCATTAATATGTAGGTAGAAGTAACTTTTTTATTGCTATTTATTGAAAAACATATGTTCAAGTTAATAACATTATATATTAGAAGTGTTATTCATTTTAAAACATTGGGAAATTTTTTAATTGGGGTAAAATTAAAGTTGTAAAGTGGATAATAAAAGTATGGGCCATACCTGCCTGCTGGATTTGGAGGGTCTTCTTGGGATGTTTGTGATGGCTGCATCTCACCAGGGGAAATAAAAGCCCGTGGTAGACATTCCAGGAGTGTTAACCTACATGAGATTTCCTGAAGGCTGATTTCTTGATTGAATCATTAGCACCAAGACCTAGCCCCACCCAACAACCTGTAGGGAAGCCTCAGCCCAAACAACATACAGGGTAGGAATACAACCCACCCATCAGTAGACTTCCTAAGCCCCAAAGGCCTCTAGACACAGCCCTACCCACCAGAGTCCAGGACCAGATTTCACCCACAGTGGGCAGGTACTGGCTTCTCCTGCCAGGAAACCAACATAAGCCTCTAGTTTAGCCTCATCCACCAGAGGTAATTATTAGAAATAAGAAAACAATAATCCCAAAGCCTGTGGAAGGAATCCACAAAAACAAAGAGAGATGGATGCTATGAGGGGGCAAATGAAAATTTCTCAGGCTAAGGCACAAGACAAATAACCAGAAAAACAAATAAGGGATGAGGAGATGGGTAATTTATCTGAGAAAGTGTTTAAAGTAATGATGACCAGGATGTTTAGAGAACTCAAGAGGAATATAGAGCAGAGCAGAGTTTTTAGGTAAGTGTTGGAAAATATAAGGAATACCCAAACAGAGTTGAAAAATAAAATCACTGAAATGAACAATACACTAGAAGGGAACAAGAATAACCTAAATGACACAGAAGAATGGATCAGTGAGCTAGAAGACATGTTAGTGGAAATCACTACTTCAGAAAGAAAAAGAAAGAGAATGAATAGAAATGAGAATAGGTTAAGAGAACTCTGGGACAACAGTAAGCACACTAATATTCAAATTATTGGGATCCCAGAAAGAGAAAAGAGAGAGAAAGGACCTGAGAAAATTTCTGGAGAGATAATGACTGAAAATGTCCCCAACTTGGGAAAGGAAACAGTCACCAAAATCCAGGATGCCCAGGGAGTATCCCACAGAATCAACCCAAAGAGGAATGCACAAAGGCACATAGTCATCAAACTGACAACAATTAAGGATAAGGAGAAAATATTAAAGTTAGCAAGAGAAAAACAACAGATAACATAAAAGGGAACTCCCATAAGGTCATTAGATGATTTTTCAGCAGAAACTCAATAACAGAAGGGAGTGGCACTATATATTTAAAGTGATGCAAGGGGGAAATTACAATGAAGAGTACTCTATCCAGCAAGGCTCTCTTTCAGAATTGATGGAGAAATCAAAAGCTTCACAGACAAACAAAAGCTAAAAGATTTCAGCACCACCAAACCAGCTTTACAACAAAAGTTGAAGGACATTGTCTAGTGATCAAAGCATAAAAAAAGAGAACAACCAAAAAAAAAAAAAGAAAATGAAAAAAACAGAGACCTACAGAATTTTCTTTGGTTGTTTGAGGTCTTTTGTGGTTCCTTATAAATTTTGGAATTGTTTGTTTTAGTTCTGTGAGGAGTGTCATGAGTATTTTTATGGGGGTTGTGTTTGATTTGTGGATTTCTTTGGGTAGTGTGGCCATTTTGATAATGTTAATTCTTCCAATCCAAGAGCACAAGAAACCTTTCCATTTCTTGGTGTCATTTCGGTTTTCAGAGTATAGGTAAACTCCTTGTTAAGTTTCTGCATCTTCATTCTCTATTGAACTTTTGAAGTTCATTTATCTTTTTCTTTCTTTCTTTCTTTCTTTTTTTTTTTCAGATTCCACATATGAGTGATCTCATATGGTATTTTTCTTTCTCTTTCTGGCTTACTTCACTTAGAATGACATCCTTCATGGACATCCATGTTGTCATTTTTTTATGGCTGAATTGTCTTCCATTGTATAAATATACCACATCTTCTTTATACAATCAGCTGTTGATGGACATTTAGGCTGTTTCCATGTCTTGGCTATTGTAAATAGTGCTGCTATGAACATTGGGGTGAAGATGTCTTTTTGAAGTAGAGTTCCTTCTGGATATATGCTCAGGAAAGGAATTACTGGGTCATATGGTACATCTATTCTAAGTCTTTTGAGGAATCTCCATATTGTTTTCCGCAGTGGCTGCAATACCGCATTCCCACCAGCAGTGTAGGAGGGTTCCCTTTTCTCCACAGCCTCTCCAGCATTTGTCATTTGTGGACTTTTGAATGATGGCCATTCTGACTGATGTGAGGTGATACCTCATTGAAGTTTTTGATATGCATTTCTCTGATAATTAGTGATATTGAGCATTTTCCAATGTACCTATTGTTCATTCATATTTCTTGAATGGAAAATTGCTTGTTTAGGTCTTTGACCCATTTTTGGGTTGATTTTTTTGTTTTTCTTTTTTTCTTATTAAGTCATATGTGCTGCTTATATATTCTGGATATCAAGCTTTTCTCAGCGTCATCTTTTACAAAAAGTTTTTCCCATTCAGTAGGTTGTCATTTTGCTTTACTTTTGGTTTTCTTTGCTATGCAGAAGCTTGTAAGTTTAATTAGGTACCACCTGTTTATTCTTGCTTTTATTTTTACTGCTTGCATACATTGCCCTAGGAGAACATTTTTGAGATGTATATATGAGGTAATATTTTGCCTATGTTTTCTTCTAGGAGGTTTGTTGTATTTTGTCTTATGTTTAAGTCTTTGATCAATTTTGAGTTTATTTCTGTGTATGGTGCAAGGGTGTGTTCTAGCTTCTTTGATTTACATGCTGCTGTTAAGTTTTCCCAACACCATTTGCTGAAGAGACTCTCTTCATTCCATTGTATTTTCTTCCCTCCCTTGTCAAAAATTAGTTGACTGAAGTTTGTGGGTTCATTTCTGGGCTGTCTATTCTGTTCCATTGATCCATATGTCTGTTTTTGTACCAATACCATGCTATTTTGATGACTATAGCTCTGTAGTATTGTCTGAAGTCTGGGAAGGTTATCCCCCCAGCATTTTCAAAGAGAAAGAAAGAGAAAGAAGCATTTTCAATAATGATTTGTCAGTTCTGGATCTTTTGTGGTTCTATATAAATTTTATTGTGGTTTGTTCGAGTACTGTGTAATATGTCAAGGGTAAATCTGATAGGGATTGCATTAAATCTGTAGGTTGCCTTGGGTAGTATGACCATTTTAACAATATTGATTCTTCCAATCTAGGAGCATGGGATATCTTTCTATTTTTTCATTCTTCTTTAATTTCCTTAATCAGTGTTACATAGTTCTCTGTGTATAAGTATTTCACCTCCTTGGTTAGATTTATTTCTAGATATTTTATTAATTTGGGTGCTATTCTAAAGGGGATTGTTTCTTTACCTTTTTTTCCCTATTGATTCATCTTTAGTGTAAATAAATGCAATTTTTGTATGTTAATGTCCTATCCTGCTACCTTGCTGAATTCTTTGATTAGCTCTAGTGGTTTTTCTGTGGACTTTTAAGGGTTTTGTTTGTATAGTGTCATGTCATCTGCATATAGTGACACTTTTACCTCTTTTCCAATTTGGATCCCTTTTATTTCTCTCTCTTGCCTGATTGCTGTGGCTAGGACTTCCAAGACTATGTTGAATAGGAGTGGTGATAGTGGGCATCCTTGTCTTGTCCCAGATTTTAGTGGGAAGATTTTGAGTTTTTCACCGTTGAGTACTATGCTTGCTGTAGGTTTGTCATATATAGCTTTTAGTATCTTGAGATATGTTCCCTCTATACCCAATTTGATGAGAGTTTTTTATCATAAATCAGTGTTGAGTTTTATCAAATGCTTTTTCTGTATCTATTGAGATGATCATGTGGTTTTTGTCCTATCTCTTGTTGATGTGATATGTTACATTGATTGATTTTTGTATGTTGAACTATCCTTGTGTCCCTGGGATGAACCCCACTTGATCATGGTGTATAATCTGTCTTATATATTATTAGATTCTATTTGCTAATATTTTGATAAGGATATTTGTGTCTATGTTCATCAGTGATATTGGTCTGTAGTATTCTTTATGGTAGTGTCTTTGCCTGGTTTTGATATCATGGTGATAGTGGCTTCATAGAATGTGTTTGGGAGTATTCCCTCTTTTCAGTCTTCTGGAAGTGTTTGTGAAGGATTGGTATGTGTTCTTCTTTGTATGTTCAGTTGAATTCCCCTGGAAAGCTATCCCGTCCAAGACTTATATTTGTAGGAAGGTTTTTTATTGCCAATTTGATTTCATTTCTAGTGATCAGTTTTTTCAACTGGTCAGTTTCTTCTTGATTCAGCCTTGGGGACTGTATGTTTCCAGAATCTTGTCCATCTCCTCTTGGTTATCCATTTTGTTTCCATATAGTTGTTCAAAATATTCTCATATATTATTCTGTATTTTTATGTTATTTGTTGTAATTTCTCCATTTTCCTTTCTAATTTTGCTTATTTGTGCTCTCTGCTTTTTCTTCTTTGTGAGTTTGGCCAGAGGTTTGTTGATTTTCTTTACTCTTTCAAAAAAATAGCTCTCAGTTTGTTTGATTTTTCCTATTGTTCCTTTAATCTCTATTTAATTTATTTCCTCCATGAACTTTATTATTTCCTTCCTTCTGCAGCCTTTTTTTTTTTTTTTTTTTGCTCTTTTTTTCCTAATTCTTTTAGCTGGTGTGTTAGAATGTTTATTTGAGATTGTTCATTTCTGTTTTTGTTTTTGTTTTTGAAGACCTGTATAACTATAAAATTCCCTCTTAGCAATGCCTTTGCTGCATCCCATAAATTTTGTGTGGTTTTGTTTCATCATCATTTGTCTCAAGATATTTTTTAATTTCAACTTTGATTTCATCATTGACACTTTGACCCATTGATTTAGCATGTTGTTCGTTCTCTGAGCTGTCAATTTTTTCTGTTTTTCTGTAATTGATTTCTAGTTTCATGGGATCTGGTCAGAAAAGATGCTTGAGATAGTTTTTATTTTCCTAAAATTGTTGAGGTTTCTTTTGAACCCAACTACATGATCAATCCTAGAAAACGTTCCATTTGTACTTCAAAAGAATATATGCTCTATTTTGGGGGGTGTAATGTTCTGAAACTGTACACCAAGTCTAATTTATGTATTGTATCATTTAATTTCTATGTTGCCCTATTTATTTTCTTTCTGGAAGATCTGTCCAGTATGTTAAGGCAGTGTTAAAAACTCCCCAACAATGATTGTATTCCCATCAATTTCTCTCTTTATCTCTGTTAGTAATTGCTTTATGTACTTAGGTGTTCATATATTGGGTGCATATATATTAATGTATGTAATATCCTCATCTTGTTCTACTCCTTTAATCATTATAAAATGTCCTTTCTATCTACCTTTATGTCTTTGTTTTAAAGTCTATTTTGTCTGAAATCAGTATTGCTACTCCTGCCTTCTTGTCATTTCCATTTGCATTGAATATCTTTTTCCATCCTCTTGCTCCCAATCTATATGTGTCCTTCTCCTGAAAGTGGGTCTCTTGTATGCAGCATATTGAATGTTCTTGCTTTATTATCCAGTCTGCCACTCTATGTCTTTTCATTGGAGTATTTAGTCCATTAACATTTACAGTAATTAATGGTAGATGTGTGTTTATTTCCATTTTGAACTTATTTTTGCAATTGATTTAGTAATTCCTCTTTGTTCCTTTCTTCTTCCTTCTGTGGTTTGATAATATTGCTGTGAATTATCTTATAATTGGTTTAGTTTCTGTGACTCAGTTGTAAGTCTTTTGCTTGTGGTTACCTTTTTTAAAGTATATTAATCCATTACTATAACTGTTTGTATTATACAGATAGTAATATATTCTCAAACCCTTCCTACTGGGAACAAAAAAATTTTAAAAAGAAAAAAAACTATATTATCTTACTTCCCTCTCCAATTCTTAGTGATACTGATGTCTTCTTTTAAAATTTCATATTTAATCCGTTTGTAATTCATGGTAGTTATCACCTTTCCAGTTATGGTGCTCTCATTTCTGTAGCATCCTGCTTCTTTTCTATTTAGAGTAGAAATTTCAATATTAATTTTAGCATGGGTTTAGTGTCGCTAAACTCTTCTGGTTTGTGCTTCTCTGTGAAGTTCTTTATCTCTCCTTCTATTCTAAAGGATAACCTTCCTTGATAAAGTATCTTATCTTTTTTTTTTTTTTCATTCAGAACTTAGAATATATCTTGCCATTCCCTTCTGGCTTCTAGTGTTTGTGTAGAGAAATTAGCTTAAAGCCTTATGGGGGTTCCTTTGTAACTCACTCTTCATTTTCCTCCTGCTGCCTTTAGGATCATTTCTTTATTCTTTACCCTGGTCATCTTGATTATAATATGGCTTGGTATGGGTTTGTTTGAGTTCTTCCTGTTTGGGACCCTCTGAACTTTCTGTACTTGGATATGTGATTCCTTTATTGATTTGGGAAATTTACAGTCATAATTTCTTCAAATAACTTTTCAATCCCCTTTGTTCTTTCTTCCCCTTCTGGAACCACTGTTTTGCACAGATTGGCATGCTTTATATTATTCCATAGGTCCCTTATTTTGTTTTCATTAGTTTTTATTTGTTTTTCTCTCAGATGTTCTGATTGTGTGGTTTCTGTTGTCCTGTTTTCTAGGTCAGATATTTGTTCCTCTGCCTTATCTTTGTCTGTATTGTACAGCTTTTAGATCAGCTAATCTCAGCAAATGCAGTTTCCAATTTTACTTGGCTCCTCTTTATAATTTCAATTTCATTTTTGATATATTTTATGTCTCTAAAGGCAATCTGTTTTAGTTCCTTCAGTACTTTTTTCACTCCTTTTTAAAAATCTACATCTAGTAGGGTATCAATGTCTATTTCATTGATTGTTCTTTCAGGGGATTTCTCTTATTTTAAATGGAACTTGTTCATCTGCTCCTTCATTTTGCTCATATCTCTTGCATTGTGGCTTGTGCAGTATCAGGCATCCATTGTGATCCTTAAAGAGTTTACTTTTTATCTATTGAAAACACATGTGGAGATATAACTTTAAAAAAGAGAGAGAGAGAATTTTAAAAGAAGAGGAAAAAAGTTTAGAAAACAGCATATAATCAGTAACAGAAGAACAAGTTGAAGGAAAAAAAAATCAGTTTAGATGTATTTTAAAAACCTTAAAAGGAAAGGGACCAAGATGGTGGAGTAGAAGGACACTCATAGGTCACCTTCTCCCACAAATATGCCAAAACTGAAATCCACGGACCTACTCAGCCAACCAAAACTCCTGCCCAACTCCGACAGATCATTGCCATCTTCAAAAGACAAACACGCCAAAAATCTGGTAGAAGAAAAGGAGAAAAGAAAGAAGAAGAGGCAAACCAGTGTGGGACCAGTCTCACAGGGAGGGAGCGGCAAAGGAGGAACAGCACTCATTTGCTGGGTCTCCCCTGCTCCAAGGGAGAGGTCAGTGGGATGGAGGGGGAGCCTCTGAGGCTTCATCTGTACAGAATACCCCTTGACTGACAGAACTAAACTAAACAGGCAAATAGGATCCCTGTGACACATATCCTGAGACATGAGCTGGCAGCAGGGAATGGGACAGGCTGCCCAAGCTGGGCAGAGGATTGAAGCAGCTGCACTGAGGCAGCCCCAGGGACTGCAGTGTGCTGCATGCCATGGGTAAGTGGGTACACAGGGAAAAACAACCTGGTCCCTCCATAAAACAACACGTCTGATGTGTCCTTGGGGGAAGGGTGCCATACCCCCGTACTCCCATCTCTGAAAACCCGAGAAGGTTTTTTGGCAAAGAGAGACAGAGCTCAGTCACAGCCACCATATCCTTCATCTCTTAGCACCCAGGCAGGGGTGTGGTCAAAAGCTGAATCCTTACCTAAGGGCTTAGCCATCTCAAAGTCCAGATGGAGACTTGTTTACAGCCTGAGGCAGATAGGATCTTTCTCTCCTGGTACTTCGAAGAAATTGCACCTCCAAGAAAAACAAGGAGCTGAGTTTTGACATGGAGCAGAGGCAGGGTTCTTCCGTGATCTTCCCTGAGCCAGCCTATGGAGTGGCAACCCGAGGTGGAATGGGTAGCTGCACAGACCTGTGGAGCAACTGGCACCAGGAGAGGATGGGTGGCTAACTGCCTTCCTGGCAAGAGTGCAGCACCTGACCATGACTCTCAGAGGGGGAGTGATCTGCCCACCTAACTCGCTTGAGCACAGCATCTGACTGCGGCATTGGGAAGGGGAGTGACCCGCCCGCCCACTGTGAAGGAGAGCAGCACCTGACTGCAGTGTTGGGAGGGGGCACAATCTGCATGCTGATAGGCTTTGGGAGAAGCACAGACTAGGGGCACCAACAGAGGGCCTCTGGAAACAGCAAGCTGAGTTCGGGAAACAGAACAAAGACAAAAAGACTTGGTAAAATCATTATGGGTGCACAGTCTTCATGAGAACATCAACCCTTTTTTAAATCTTTTTAAAAAATCTATTCTATTTTCTATTACCCATTTAATTTTTACCTTTTAATCAATTACATATGGTTCCATTTTAAGCCCTTTAAATGATTCTTTTAAATATTTTTATTATTGTTTTTAAAAAATCCACCTCATTTCATTTTTATTTCTCTTGGTTTTGATCTCCTGTTATTGATTACACACAGGTTTCAATTTTCTTTTGCTATTTTCTCCTTATTAAAGGTTTTTAAAAGATGTCTCAACCCAATTCCTATTCTTCTTCAACTTGCTCTTCTATTATTGATTATACACTGTTTTGAAACTTTTATTTCCTTTGTTTTTTAAAATTTGTCTTTTTATTTTATCTTTTTTATCTATTCTATTTTCTATTACCTTTTTAAGTTTTACTTTTTAAATGATTGTAAATGCTTCCAGTTTTAATCCTTTTACATTTTTCTTTAAAATATTTTTATTATTATTATTTTTGAAAATCTACCTGATATCATTTTCATTTCTCTTGGCTTTGATCTCCTGTTATTGATTATACACAGGTTTCAAATATTATTTTTTTGTTCTTTTTTCTTTTTTTTTTAAGGTTTTGAAAAAGACATCTTGTCGTGAATGCTAGTCTGATTCAAATTGCTCTTCTATTATTGATTATACACTGTTTTAAAACCTTTTTTCCTTCTTTTAAAATTCTCTTTCTCTCTCTTTTTTAAAAGTTTTATCCCTGCAAAAATGTTACATAGGTAAATTAAAAAAAATCCTTAAGACCACAATAGATAACTGATGCTCCATAAGCCACAGTGCCAGAGAGATATGAGCAAGATGAAGAAGCAGAGGAACCACTCCCAATTAAAAGAGTAAGAGAAATCCCCTGAAAGAACAATAAATGAAATAGACATTGATGGTCTACTACATCAAGATTTCAAAAAAGGAGTGATCAAAATACTGAAGGAAATAAGAAATAGTATTTAGATATATAAAATATGTCACAAATGAAATTGAAGCTATAAAGAAAAGCCAAGTAGAATTGGTAAACTCATTGGCTGAGATGAGAGCTGAGCTAAAGGCTGTATAATGCAGACAAGATTATGCAGGGGAACAAATAAGTGATATAAAAGACAGGAGAATAGAAACTACACAATCAGAACAGCTAAGAGAAAACCAAATAAAAACTAATGAAACCAACATAAGGGAACTATGGGATAATATAAAGCATGCCAATCTCCATATAATAGGGGTTCCAGAAGGGGAAGAAAGAATAAAGGAGATTGAAAAGATACTTGAAAAAATCATGACTGAAAACTTCCCAAACCAAAAGAAGGAATCAGATATCCAAGTACAGGAAGCTCAGAGGGTCCTAAACAGGAAGAACTCAAACAAACCCACACCGAGACATATCATAATTAATATGGGCAGAGTGAATGATAAAGAAACGATCCAAAAGGCAGCAAGAGAACAACAAAGAGTGAGTTACAAGGGAATCCCCATAAGGCTCTCAGGTGATTTCTCTGCACAAACACTAGAGGCCAGAAGGTAATGGCAAGAGATATTCTAAGTCCTGAATGAAAAAAAATGCAGCCTAGGATACTATATCCAGCAAGACTATCCTTTAGAAAAGGAGAGATAAAGAATTTCACAGGCAAGCAAAAACTAAAAGGGTTTAGCAACATTAACCCATGCTAAAAGAAATACTGGAAGGTTGACTCTAAATAGTAAAGAAGCTGGATGCTACAGAAATTAGAATCTTATAACTGGAATAGTGATAACTACCATGAATTACAAATAGAACAAACACAAAATTGTAAAAGAAGACATCTAAATCATTAAGAGTGGGAGAGGGAAGCAAGAAAATATAGAGTATTTTTTTCTTTCTTTCAAAAACTTTTTGTTATCAGTAGGAAGGGCTTGAGATTATATTACTATCTGTTTATTAAAGCAGTTATAGTAATGTGCTAATACACTTATAAAAAAAGAGTAACCATAAGCCAAAAACTTACAAGCGAGTCACAAAAACTAAATTAAATCCATGATAATACAAAGGAAAATTACCAAACCACAAAATGAAGAAGAAAGAAACAAAGAGGAAATAACAAATCAATTGCAACAATAAGTTCAAAATGGCAATAAACACACATCTACCATTAATTACTGTAAATGTCAATGGACTAAACTCTCCAGTGAAAAGACATAGAGTGGCAGACTGGATAATAAAGAAAGAACCTTCAATATGCTTCATACAAGAAACACACTTTAAGGAGAAGGACACATACAGATTAGGAGTAAGAGGATGGAAAAAGATATTCCATGCAAATGGAAAAGCCAATAAAGCAGGTGTGGCAGTACTGATTTCAGACAAAATAGACTTTAAAACAAAGGCCATAAAGAAAGATAAAGAAGTACATTTTATAATGATTAAAGGATCAATTCAAGATAAGGATGTTATACTTATTAATATATATGCATCAAATATAGGGACACTGAAGTACATAAAACAATTAACAGAGAAAAATGGGGATATTGATGGGAATACAATCATTGTTGGAGATTTTAACACTGCATTAACATCACTGGACTGATCTTCCAGATAGAAAATAAATAAGGGAACATAGAAATTAAATGATACAATAGAAAAATTATATTTGGTGGATATTTTCAGAGGATTACACTCCCCCAATAGGATATACATTCTTTTCAAGTGCACATGGAACATTTTCTAGGATTGATCATGTACTTGGGCACAAATCAAGCCTTAACAGTTTGAAGAAACTAAAAATTATCTCAAGCATCTTTACTGACCACAATGCCATGAAACTAGAAGTCAAATACAGAGAAACAAAGGAGAAAAAAAAAAGAAAGCATGGAGATTAAACAACATGCTATTAAAAAAATCAATGGGTCAATGATGAAATCAAAGTTGAAGTTAAAAAAAAATACCTTGAGACAAATGAAAATGAAAACACAACCACACAAAATTTATGAGACACAACAAAGGCAGTGATAAAAGGGTACTTTATAGCGATACAGGTCTTCCTCAAAAAGGAAGAGTAATCTCAAATAAACAACCTAACCCACCAGCTAAAAGAATTAGAAAAAGAAGAGCAAAAACTCCAAAAGGCAGCAGAAGTAAGGAAATAATAAAGATCAGGGAGGAAATTAATAAAATAGAGATTTAGAAAACAATAGAAAAAATCAATCAAATCAAAAGCTGTTTTTTTTTTTTTTGAAAGAATAAATAAAATTGACAAACCTCTGGCCAAACTCACAGAGAAGATAAAAGAGAGAGTACAAATCAACAAAATAAGGATGGAAAATGGAGAAATTACAACAAATAACAGAAATACAGAATATCATATGAGAACAGTATGAAAAACTATATGGAAGCAAAGTGGATCACCTAGAGAAAATGGACAAATTTCTGGAAAGATAGAGTCCACCAAGACTGAATCAAGAAGAAACTGACCACTTGAAATAGGCGATCACTAAAAGTGAAATCAAATTAGCAATAAAAAACCTCCTTACAAATAAAAGTCCAGGACCAGATGGCTTCACTGGGGAATTCTACCAAACATACAAAGAATTTATACTAGTTCTTCTCAAATTCCTCCAGTTGATTAAAAAGGAGGGAACACTCTCAAACTTGTTCTATGAAGCACGATCACCCTGATACCAAAACCAGGCAAAGACACTACCAAAAAAGACAATTACAGACAATATCACTAAAGAACATAGATTTAAAAATTCTTACCAAAATATTAGCAAATAGAAGCCAACAGCACATAAAAAAGATTGTACGTTATGATCAAGTGGTGTTCACTCCAGGGACACAAGGGTGGTTCAACATACGCAGATCAATCAATGTAATACATCACATCAACAAGAGAAAGGACAAAAACCACATGATCATATCAATAGATGCAGAAAAAGCATTTGATGAAATTCAACACCTATTTATTATAAAAACTCTCACCAAAGTAGGTATAGAGGGAACATATCTCTACAAAAAAAAAAAAAAAAAAACAAAAAAAAAAAACAACAACAAAAAAAAAAACCCAAAAAACCCTATATATGATAAACCCACAGCCAGCATAGTACTTAATGGTGAAAAACTCAAAAGCTTCCTACTAAAATCTGGGACAAGACAAGGCTGCCCACTATCACCATTCCTATTCAACATAGTCTTGGAAGTCCTAGCCACAGCTATCAGGCAAGAGAGAGAAATAAAAGGGATCCAAATTGGAAAAGAAGAGGTAAAAGTGTCACTATTTGCAGATGACATGATACTCTTGAAAAGTCCACACAAAAACTACTAGACCTAACCAAAGAATTCAGGAAGATAGCAGGTTACAAGATTAACATTAAAAATTCATTTGCATTTCCTTACATTAAAAATGAATCAACAGGAAAAGAAGTAAAGAAACAATCTCCTTTAAAATAGCACCCAAACGAATAAAATACCTAGGAATAAATCTAACCAAGGAGGTGAAAGATTTATACATGGAGAAGTTTAAAACACTGATTAAGGAAATTAAAGAAGACTGAAAAAAATGGAGAGATATCTCATTCTCCTGGATTGGAAGAATCAATATTGTTAAAATGATCACACTGTCCAAGGCAATCTACAGATTTAATGCAATCCCTATCAAATTATCCAGGACAGATTTCACAGAACTCGAACAAATCATAATAAAATTTATATGGAACCACAAAAGACCTAGAATTGCCAAAGCATTACTGAAGAAAAATAAAGGCTAGAGGAATAACTCTCTCAGACTTCAGACAACACTATAGAGCTATAGTAATCAAGACAGCAAGGTATTGGTACAAAAACAGACATATGGAATGGAACAGATTAGAGAACCCAGAAATGAACCCACAAACTTTTGGTCAACAAATATTTGACAAAGGAGGCAAGAATATAGAATGGAATAAAGACAGTCTCTTCAGCAAATGATTGGGGAAAAATTGGATAGCATCCCTTACACCATTCACAAAAATAAACTCAAAATGGATCAAAGACTTAAACAGAAGTCAAGGTACAGTAAACCACCTAAAAGAAAACATAGGCAAAACATTATCTCACTTTCATCTCAAAAATGTTCTCCTAGGGTGGTCTAATCAAGCAGTAGAAATAAAAGCAAGAATAAACAAATGGGACCTAAATAAACTTACGAGCTTCTGCACAGCAAAGGAAACTGTAAGTAAAACAAAATGACAACCTTCAGAATGGGAGAAAAATTTTGCAAATGATGAAACCAATAAAGGCTTGATCTCCAGAATATATAAGTGGCCCATATGTCTTTATAAAAAAAAAAAAAAAAAAAAAAAGCTCAATCCATAAATGGGCAGAAGACCTAAACAAGCAATTCTCTAATGTAGACATACAAATGATCAATAGGCTCATGAAAAAATTCTCATATCACTAATTATCAGAGAAATGCAAATCAAAACTACAATGAGGTATCACTTCACATGAGTCAGAATGTCCATCTTTCAAAAGTCCACAAATGACAAATGTTGGAGAGTCTGTGAAGAAAAGGGAACCTTCCTACACTGCTGGTGGGAATTCAGTTTGGTGCAGGCATTGTGGAAAACAGTATGCAGATTCTCCAAAAGACTATGAGTAGACTCACCATATGACCCAGGAATCCCGCTTCTGGGCATATATCCAGAAGGAACCCTACTTCAAAAAGACACCTGCACCCCAATGTTCATAGCAGCAATATTTATAATAGCCAAGACATGGAACAACCTAAATATCCATTGACAGATGACTGGATAAAGAAATTGTATATTTATACAATGGAATACTACATAATGCCATTTGCTGCAACACTGATGTCCCTTGAGAATGCCATTCTATGTGAAATAAGCCAGAAAGAGAAAGAAAAATTACATACGAGATCGCTCACATGTGGAATCTTAAAAAAAAAAAAAAGAAAAAAAAGAAAAAAGAACATAAATACAAAACAGAAACCGGCTTATAAACATAGAATACAAACTTCTTGTTGCCAAGGGTGGGGTGGGAATGGACAGACTGGGATTTCAAAATTTGTAGATACTAACAGGTATATGCAGAATAGGTAAACAAGATTATATTGTATAGCACAGGGAAATATATACAAGATTTTGTGTTAGCTCACAGTGAAAAAATTGTGACAATGAATATATGCATGTTCTTCTATAACGGAAAAATTGTGCTCTACATTGGAATTTGACACAACATTGTAAAATGACTATAACTCAATTAAAAATATTTAAAAAAAGAAACAAGCTATAAACAGTCCTGATTTAAAGAAGTTATAGGAAATAAGAAAGATAATACTTTAGGCTTTTATACCAGAAAAATAGTCTTATTTTAGTGGCAAATTGGTCATGATTTTGCAACCAGGAAGAAGGAAATATAATCATGTTTTTTTGGGTTTTCAGCCAAGGAAAATTGCATAATACTGCAAATCTATTAATGTTTTGTAACTTTAAACAGTACATATAATGGTAAATGGTATTACCTTATAAAAGTAAAGGTAAAATATAGGCAAAGCCAGAGAAGTAAAGAAGTAGAAATGTTTGAGAAAGAAAGTGTAAAGGAAGTAAATACTCAAATAACCAAAAGAAGAGAGAATTGGAGATTGCTGATGACGTTTGTCAAAAGAAAAAAAAATTAAGTATAATATCAAGTTTACAGAGTCAGGAAAAACATAACACATAAATGCAGGACATTCTACCTTATCACAATGTATACATGCCCCCCCCCAAAAAAAAACCTTTAAGACTGAACACCTTAAAAATAAGCTATAAGGAATAAATTTAATAAGAGGAAATCAAAAGAGGAATGGAATGCTAACAAGAATAATTATTATATCTTAGAAGATAACCCAGGCTGGAGGGTTCCTCAGGGAATGTACAAAGACAATAGATTAGAACTACTTCTTTCATAGTAAGCACACACGAAGATCAAAGTGGAGTTTTGGGCATAAGAAGAGCAACCTGCTAAACTTTGTGAAAGCTGGGAGAGGTCTATGTTATATATAAGATATATAGGTGCTCAAAATTGATTTTCTTAAAATACTGCTGAAAGGATGTCTTGCTTGTATAGCAGAGAGCAAAGTGTTGTTTTTTTGTGTGTTTGTTTTTTTCTCTGTGAAATCATACTTCTACTCCTGCTATTCTGCCTCTCCATTCCTAGGGAAAATGTAAGTACGAACAAGTTTCTTATTAGTACAAACTTTATTCTCCTACGTACCAATATCATGTGAAACAATTGATAGTGCAGGAATATCTGTGCAGCCAACAGATTATAATACAGCTATCACAATTTTTCAAGGAGGTAAAAAACAGATTTAGGGTATTATATGTTATGAAAAATATTATGTTAAGAAGCCAATAGGGATTATCTAATGTAGTGAATTAGTAGATAAAATTTATAAACATATTACTTAAATAAATGAAGGGAACCAAGTCAAAAAAGATGAGTTGAGTAGTTGCCTCTGGGGATTGAGACTGGATTGTAGAAGGCTGCATTTTATTTAGCTTATCTGTTTCATTTTTATTTTAATCATTACATTATTTTCATTAAGAATCAATAAAATTAACAAAAAGATCAAACAACAAATATTCCAATCCTTAAAGCTAAGAATCATTATATCTCTCTGGTATTACTTGAACAAATTGGCTGTTCTAAATATCCTAATTAAATTTTTACCATGAAATGGAAGAATGCATTGATTAGGAATCATCTGTACCAAACTCTTTAATTGCTTCTAACTCCATCCTCTGCCAAAACTGTGATTCAATAAAGATGGCTCAGGATTTTCCTCAGCTTGAAAGAAAAAGTCTTTCCTTACCCAATCCTAATTTTTCCCAAGGGGTGTTGAACAAAGTACTTAACATCTTTTAGCTTTGCATAATAAAATGAGATGATAATAACTACTTTGAAATATTACTGGAAATATAAAATTATATATACATTTAATCAATAAATGTTGATTATCTTCATTTAAATAATTTTATAATGCTTTCATTATGTTCGGAAAGCTTAAGCAAATTTAAAACTGCTTTAGGCTTCTTAGAGTGGCAAAATCATAAAATCATACTTAGTAAACATTCTAATGCACAACTGCCATGGGCAAATGGAAGCTTTGAGATCATTTAACTCTCTGGTTGCTTTATTTAATTCTTCTTTCTGGTTTTATGTTATACAATCTAAGGATCTTTTATATTTTATGTTCAGGGTTCTGATAAATTGTAGTGCATTTTTCCTTCCAGTATTATCCACTTCAAAGTAAACAGATCAATTGTGAATGAATGTTCCTCTTCGATAACAGTTTGTCAGCTATTCATTCACTGTTAAGTCAATAAGGAGACTGACTTAGGCAGTAAAAATTTTTAACAGTACTTTTAATTCTTAAATTGTCTTCTTTTCGAATATTGGCCTTGGCTAGAGAAAAGGGCATGCATTTTGGGAACACCATATTTCTTCCTGTCTCACAGTTAATAAGGCACATGAGGCATTGATGGGGGCTTGATCATGCATACAAAACAGGCAGCCAGAAACAGGCATATTTTTCTCTTGCAGTGAAACCATCTGCAGCCAATCCCAGCAGGTTTTCCTTCAGGGCCATGAACAAAAGGCAAGAATACAGTGTGTTTCTCATTCTCCTTCATACAAGTGAAGCAGAGGCAAGATTGAGGAGGGAAAACTAAGCTAAACATGTGCAGGTGTATTTTCCTGGGTTATTTTCCATTTTTCCAAATCTTGACTTTAAATTGTGCAATTAAGGAGAAAAAGCATTTCAGATGAAATTAAATGCATTTTCATACATTAGAGAAACAAATCATATGTGGAAAGATGTACATCTGCCAGGTCTTGATTTTAATCATTTATTTGATAAATATTTCTGGACAAACAGACCTAGTCATGAACAGATGTATCATGTTTCTGTTAATAATCTGAGCTAAATAAATATCCCTTTGCCTTGCCAATTATTCAGATTTAGAGTTTTTCATTTTTCTTTTTTTCACTAGAAGTTTATAGAAGCATAAACCAATAGTTCAAGAATGATAAGGATCGTCATTATGTTGTTACTGTGGCTGAGAGTGCATGCCAGTGCTTTTCTGAGAGCAGTTGAACAGAAAACAATTCAATAAACTATCCTTGGAAGTTTCACACAGATTGTGGATGGCTTTTAAAACTGTTTCTCCTTTTGACTAAGGGACATGTAGATTTTCATTGCTTTGAGTGAGTGTTTGATAGAAATTTTCACTACATCTAATAATCATTTTCTCACTAGGCTGTAAAAAATTAGGAGATTATGTTACTCATAATCAAGGTGATATTTATCAAGCATATAACTTATGAATTTCATTGTTATTGGTAACTGGCACTTTATTCACTTATAAAACATGCATAAAATGATGTATTCTCACTTAAGAAATGGATAATTCAAGAGCAAATAACAGAGTTTCAGTTATCAGCTAATTATAATCATTCAGCATTGAAAGAGGCAACTGTGGGTGGAGTTATCACTATGAAAGAAATGCACCTAAAAATGTAATATGAACTGACAAACAGAAAAGAGAAATATCTTTTCTTTATAATAAATTCATCAAACCTAAACTGAACAAATTTCTGAAAGTCATGACTTTTAGCAGAGTTTAGTGTTTCAAACATGAGAAATATCATGTAATTGAGCATTATGTACCAGTATTATTGTCCAAGAATGTTAGCAAGTTTGAAAAGACAATAGTATGTCTGAATGATGAACATGATGAATTTATAAATTCTTGAACTGTGTAAATAAGTGAGTTTTTTCCTTAGTCTAAAATGTTTCCCTTTTTGTGATCCTTTTGAAATGTGAGAACAGTGGTTGTACATACAGAGATATGTAATGATTTTAACTTTGTATTAATGATAAAAATAAGGTTTAACAATAGCAAATTAAAATTAATGTCAAAATAGATAAAATATTCTAAAATTAGATAAAATGAAATATATATTGAATTTTTCCAAGTCTGTCTCCAGAATTGAAGAATGTATGCTTTAGTAGCAAAAATATCTAAGCCTCATTTATCTTTGAATTTCTAGATCAAATGTGTAGTGCCTGACACACAGTAGTTGCTAAAAAAATGGTTTACTGGGTAAACTGAATGTATCAATGGTAAATGTGAACAATGATAGGCTCAGTTTTCTCCTTCACATTTGGGAAATGAGCAATACATAAGTAAAAGGAGTAGACAATTAACTAAATAATACCCATCTATTCTGAATTCTTGCCTTAACATAGATTTATACCTTCTTGAAGGGGATATTCAACTTTAATTTGTGACACAAAAGACAAAATGAAAGCAGAAGCTATTGCCCATACATTCTTTAAATGGCAGAGAAAATTCTACTTGAAGCAAGACAGAATCCCTACAGGATGTATCACTGATATTTGTAAATTCTATGTTCTTTTCTTTGATTGACACACAGGAACTTCATTTAAAAAAAAAATACATAACTTCCCTGTCATTTTCTCTCAATTTTTTCCCTATTGTCCACTCCTTTTCTCCTTCCTACATACATCCCTTTCTTTATTCTTTTGTCCTTTTTTGTGCATTTACATATTTACATGAAGTTGGTATGAATTTTTTGAGTGATATATTTTCAAATTAATTATGCAAATATATATTTACATTGCAGAAAGAATATACCATTCATGAGAAAGTAGAAAATTGTTTTATTCAGGCTATTGTAATAGTGATGGCACCAAAAATGCACAGGTGCCTGTAAGATCAGAAGGTATCATCAGTATGGTGGTTTTGCTTTGGACATATTTTTCTTCTTGAGTTATAGTCAGTTACAATGTTGTGTCAGTTTCTGGGGTACAGCACAATTCTTCAGTGATACATGAATATATACAATATATATCCATTTTCATATTATTTTTTGCCATGAACTACTAAAAGATATTGAATATATTTCCCTGTGCTATACAGTAAAAACCAGTTTATTTATTTTATATATACCTGTCAGTATCTGGAATTCTCAAAATCCAAGTTTATCCCTTCCCACCCTTCTTCCCTCCTGGTAACCAAACGTCTGTATTTTATGTCTGTGAGTCTGTTTCTGTTTTATATATAAGTTCATTTGTCTTCTTTTCTAATTTTTATTTTTTTAGATTCCACATATGAGTGATATCATATGGTATTTTTCCTTGTCTTTCTGGCTTATTTCACTTAGAATGACATTCTCCAGGGTCATCAATGTTGCAACAAATGGCATTATGTTGTCATTTTTATGACTGAGTAGTATTCCATTGTATAAATATACAACTTCTTTATCCAGTCATCTGTCAATAGACATTTAGGTTGTTCCATGTCTTGGCTATTATAAATAGTGCTGCTATGAATATTGGGGTGCAAGTGTCTTTTTAAATTTGGATATATACCCAAGAGTGGGATTCCTGGGTCATATGGTAAGTCTATTCCTAGTCTTTTGAGGAATTACCATATTGTTTTTCACAGTGGCTGCACCAAACTGCATTCTCACCAGCAGTGTAGGAGGGTTCCCTTTTCTTCACAGCCTCTCCAGCATTTATCATTTGTGGACTTTTGAATGATGGCCATTCTGACTGCTGTGAGATGATACCTCATTGTAGTTTTGATTTACATTTCTCTGATAATTAGTGATATTGAGCATTTTTTTCATGTGCCTATTGATTATTCATATGTCTTCATTGGAGAATTGCTTGTTTAGGAATTCTGGCTATTTTTGGAATGGGCTGTCTGTTTTTTCCTTCTTAAGCCATATGAGCTGTTTATATATTCTGGAAATCAAGCCCTTGTCAGGTTCAACTTTTGCAAATATTTTCTCTCATTCTGTAGGTTGTCTTTTAGTTTTGCTTATTGTTTCCTTTGCTGTGCAAAAGTTTGTAAGTTTAATTAGGGTCCATTCACTTATTTTTGCTTTTATTTCTATTGCTTGGGTAGACTGCCCTAAGAGAACATTGCTGAAATATATGTGAGATAATATTTTGCCTATGTTTTCTTCTAGGAGTTTTATTTCGTCTTGTCTTCTGTTTAAGTCATTAAGCCATTTTGAGTGTATTTTTGTGTATGGTGTGAGGGAGCATTCTAACTTCATTGATTGACATGCTGCTGTCCAGTTTTCCCAAAACCATTTGCTGAAAAGACTGTCTTTATTACATTGTATGTTCTTGCCTCCTTTGTCAAAGATTAATTGGCCAAAAGTTTGTGGGTTCATTTTTGGTCCCTCTATTGTGTTCCACTGATCCATATATCTATTTTTTGTACTAATACTAAGCTTCTTTGATTACTGTATCTCTGTAGTATTGTCTAAAGTCTCAGAGGATTATGCCTCCAGCCTCATTTTTTTCTTAAGTATTTATTTGGCAATTCTGGGTCTCTTGTGATTCCATATAAATATTACTACAATTTCTTCTAGTTCTGTAAAATATGACGTGGGTAATTTGATAGGGATTGCATTAATTCTGTATCTTTCCTTGGACAGTATGGCTGTTTTAACAATATTGACTATTCCAATCTGGGAGCATGGGATATTTTTCATTTCTTTACATCTTCTTTAATTTCCTTAATCAATGTTTTGTAGTTCTCCATGCATAAATCTTTCACCTCCTTGGTTAGGTTTATTCCTAGTTATTTTATTATTTTGGGTGCTATTTAAAATGGACTGTTTCTTTACTTTCTTTTCCTGTTGATTCATCATTAGTGTAAAGAAAGGAACTGATTTTTGTACATTAATCTTGTAATCTGCTACCTTTCTGAATTCTTTCATTAGTTCTAGTAGTTTTTGTGTGAAACTTTTAGGGTTTTCTATGTATAGTATCATATCCTCTGCATAGAGTGATAATTTTACCTCTTCTTTTCCAATTTGGATCCCTTTTATTTCTTTTTCTTGCCTGATTGTTGTGCCTAGGAGTTCCACGACTATGTTGAATAGAAGTGATGAGAGTGGAAAATCGTGTCTTTTCCCAGATTTTTTTAAGAAGATTTTCAATTTTTCACTGATAAGGACTATGCTGGCTGTAGATTTTTCATAAATAGCTTTTATTATGTTCAGATTTGTTCCCACTACCCACTTTGTTGAGGGTTTTTTATCAAAAATGGGTGTTGAATTTTATCAAGTGCTTTTTCTACATCTATTGATAGAATCATGAGGTTTTTGTCATTTTTTTTCTTGATATGGTGTATTACACTGATTGATTTGCATATGTTGAACCATCCTTTTGTTCCTGGGATAAGCCCAACTTGATCATTGTGTACGAACTTTTTAATGTGTTGTTGGGTTCTATTTGCTAATATTTTGGTGAAGATTTTGCATCTATGTTCATCAGTGATATTGGTCTGTAATTTTCTTTTTTGGTAGTGTTTTCCTATGGTTCTGGTATCAGGGTGATGGTGGCTTCATAGAATGTGATTGGGAGTATTTTCTCCTTTTTAATCTTCTGGAAGAGTTTGAGAAGGATTGGTAAGGGTTCTTCTTTGTATGTTTGGTAGAATTCCCCAGGGAAGCCATCTGGTCCTGGACTTCTGTTTGTAGGGAGGTTTTTTTTTGTTTGTTTTGTTTTGTTTTAATGCTAATTCAATTTCATTTCTAGTGATCAGTTTGTTCAAGTAGTTAATTTCTTCTTGATTGTCTTGGTGGACTGTATATTTCCAGAGGCTTGTCCATTTTTCTGGGTTATCCATTTTGTTTCCATATTGTTGTTCATAGTATTCTCATATGCTCTTTTGTATTTCTGTGGTATCTGTTGTAATTTCTCCATTTTCCTTTCTTATTTTGTTTTTTGCACTCTCTCTTTTCTCTTCTTCATGAACTTGGCCAGAAGTTTGTCATTTTTGTTTAGTCTTTCAAAAAACAGTTCTTGGTTTGATTGTGTTTTTCTATTTTTATCTCTATTTTATTTATTTTCTCATTGATCTTTATTATTTCCTTCTTTCTGTTGACTTTTTTTTTTTTCTCTTCCTTTTCTAATTCCTTTACCTGGAAGGTTAGTTGTTAATTTGAGATTCTTCTTTTTTGAAGAAGGCCTGTATTGCTCTAAACTTCCCTCTTAATATTGCCTTTGTGGCATCCCATAAATTCTGTGTGATTGTGTTTTCATTTTCATTGGTCTTAAATTATTTTTGAATTTCTTCTTTGATTTCATCATTGACCCATTGGTTTTTTAGTAGCATGTCATTTAATCTCCATGCTGTCTTTCTTTCTCCTTTGTTTTTCTGTAGTTGATTTCTAGTTTCATGGTATTGTGGTCAAAAAAGATGCTTGAGATAATTTCCATGCTCTTAAAATTTTTGAGGCTTCTTTTGTGCCCAAGTAGATAATCTATCCTAGAAAATGTTCCATGTGCACTTGAAAAGAATATATATTCTATTTTTGAGTGCTGTAATATTCTGAAAATATCAACCAGTCTAATTGTTCTATTGTATCATTTAATTTCTTTGTCTCCTTATTGGTTTTCTGTCTAGAAGATCAGTCCAGTGATGTTAATGGGGTGTTAAAGTCTCCTAGAATGATTGTATTCTCCCTTTATGTTTGTTAGTATTTTCTTTATGTATTTAGATGCTCCTATATTGTGTGCATGTATGTTAATGAGTGTAATATCCTCATCTTGTATTGCTCCTTTAATCATTGTAAAATGTTCCTTTTATCTTTCTTTATGTCCTTTGTTTTAAAGACTATTTTGTTTGAAATCAGTATTTCTGCTCCTGCTTTCTTGTCATTATCATTTGTATGAAATATCTTTTTCCATCCTCTCATTCTCAATCTAAGTTTGACCTTCTCCCTACTGTGGGTCTCTTGATTGCAGCATATTGTAGGTTCTTGTTTCATTATTCATTCTGCCAGTCTGTATCTTTTGATAGGAGCATTTAGTCCATTGACATTTACAGTAATTATTCATAGACTTGTGTTTATTGTCATTTTCAATTTAGTTTTGCAGTTGATTTGGTATTTTCTCTTTGTTTCTTTCTATTTCTTTTTGCGGATTGATCATTTTTATTTGTATTATCTTGGTTTCTTTTCAGTATTTATGATTCTATTGTAAGTTTTGGTTGGTGATTACCCTCCTTCTTATATGTAACCCATTACTATATCTGTCTGTTTTAAACAGATAGTATGTCTGTTTTAAAAAGATAGTAATATATGCACAAACTCATCCTAACGAGAACAAATAATTAAAGAAAGAAAAATGAAAATAAACTATTTTCTTGCTCCCCTTTCCCACCTTTAATGATTTAGATATCCTGTTTTACAATTTAATGTTTATTCTGTTGTAATTCATTTTACATATCACCTTTCCAATTATGGTTTTCTTCTTTCTGTAGCATCCTGTTTCTTTTCTATTCAGAGTAGATCTTTCAATATTTCTTTAGCATAGATTTAGTGTTGCTAAATTCTTTTAGATTTTACTTCTCTGTGAAGTTTTTTATCTTTCCTTCTGTTCTAAAGGATAGCCTTGTTGGATAAATTATCCTAGTTTGCATCTTTATTTTTTCATTCAGGGCTTTGAATATATCTTGCCACTTCCTTCTGGCCTGTAGTGTTTATGTAGAGAAATCAGCTGAAAGCCTTATGGGGATTCCCTTGTAACCAATTCTTTGTTTTTCTCTTGCTGCCGTTAGAATCATTTCTTTATCCTTCACTCTGTCCATCTTGATTATAATATGCCTTGATATTTGTTTGTGTGTATTCTTCTTGTTTGGGACCCTCTGTGCTTCATGTACTTGGATATCTGATTTCTTCTTTAGGTTTGGGAAATTTTCTGTCATGATTTCTTCAAATACCTTTTCAATCACTTTTCCTCTTTCTTCTCTTTCTGGGACCCTTATTATGCATAGGTTGGAACACTTTATATTATCCCATAGGTCTCTTATTTTATTTTCATTGGTTTTTATTTGTTTTCCTCTCAGCTATTCTGATTGGATGATTTCTGTTGTCCTGCCTGTAAGTCATTCATTTGTTCATCTGCATTATCTAGCCTACTTTTTTACAGCCTTTAGCTCAGTTCTCATCTCAGCAAATGAGTTTTTAAAAAATTTTTTATTGACTCCTCTTCATAGTTTCAGTTTCTTTTTTGACATATTCTCTCTATATATACACATTCTCTTTTAGTTCCTTCAGTACTTTGGTCACTCCTTTTGAAATCATGATCTAGTAGACTATCAATGTTTATTTTATTGATTGTTCTTTCAGGGGATTTCACTTTTTTTTTTTTTAATTGGGAGTGGTTCCTCTGCTTCATTTTACTTATATCTCTCTGGCACTATGGTTTTTCAAGTATTAGTTATCTACTCTAGTCCTTAATGATTTATTTATTTATTTAAAGTGGAAGGGTAAATAAAATTTTAAAAAATTTAAAAGAAGAAAAAAATTTTGAAAACAGTATAATCACTAACAGAAGAACATTTCAGAAAGAAATAAAAATCAAGTTGAGATGAATTTTAAAAAACTGAAAAGTAGAAAAAATACTTGAAAACCATATATAATCAATAACAGAAGAACAAAGCAAAGAGAAACAAAAATCAAATAAAGAGAAATTAAATAAAACTAAAAGAAAAAGAAAAGACTTGAAAACAGTATAATCCTTAACAGAAGAACAAAACAAAGAGGAATAGAAATGAAATTTAGACACATTTTAAAAAATCATCATAATAAAAATATCTTAAATGAAAAATTTTAAAGGGAGTGATAAATAGAAACTTAGAAATTTTTTAAAAGTAAAAAGCAAAAAAGTGAAAAAAAGAAAAGAAAAGAAAGAAACGTGGATGTGTCCCCATGGAGGCTGTGTGTTCTTAATAATTTTGTTGAGAGGTTCTTCTTAAGTATGGGTGGTTACCAAGTCTTCCTTCTGTGCCTTTTTCCTGTTATCCCTTTGGTTTTGGTTGTCATCAGTAACCTGGTAGCCCGAGCCTGCCCTGGCTATTGAACAGTGCCTCCTTTTTGTTTTGTGATGGTCATTGTTTCTCCCTTCACCCTTTTATGTGAACTCCGCTTGCTGTTTCCAGAGGCGCTCTAGTCATGCCCCTGATCTGTGCTGCTCCCAGTGCAGGTAGGCAGGCAAGTTGCACCCCCTCTGACAGCACACTACAGTGCTACAGTAGTGCACTGTATGCAGACGGGTTGTGCCCCTCCTCAGTTGCAGCTCCCCACTCTGACTCTCCTCTGTGCTCCATAGGCAGCCTTGGAGAAAACAGCCACACCAGCCTTCACCCCTGCTCTGTGGCAGAACTCTATTCCTTGTTCATTTGTCTAGAGGTGCAAGTTCACAGAAGCACCAGGGCAGAATGTTCCCATCTGCCTGGGGCCATAAACAAATCTCAGTCCCACCTATGGATTTGTGGAGCCCTTAGGTATGGATTCAGGTTTTGACCCCACCTCTACCTGGTTGCCCAGCAACAGAGGATATGGTAGCTTTGGTTGAGCCCCACCTCTCATCTCCCAAGAACATGCTAGTAATGGTGTTGGGGGTCTGCAGAGACAAAGGCTAGGGCTCCCTTCCCTAAAGGCACACCAGTAATGTTGCTTTGCTTTTTTTTTTTTTTTAACGAGGGAACCATGTTCTGATCTGTATATCCTCCCAGCAATGGTGTACAGCACACTGCAATCCCTCTTGGTTGCCTCTGTACAGTTGTCCTGAGTCCTGTGCCCAGCTCAGGCAGTCTGTCCTGTCCCACACCTGCTCTTTTGCTTTGAGGGCTGGAGTCATGTGGACATTTTGTGTCCATTTATGTTAGTTCTATTGGTCAAGTCCCATTCCATACACATCTAAGCCTCAGAGGCTCCCCGTCCATCCTGCTGACCTCTCCATTGGAGAGGGAGAGACCCAGCAAACAAGTACAATTCCTCCTTTGCAGCTCCCTCCCTAAGGGACTGATCTGGCACATTTTCCTTTTTCTTCCTTCATTTTTCCCTTTCTCCTACCAGATTTGTGGCATATTTTATCTTTTGAAGAAGGCAATGTTCTGTCAAATTTCAACAAGTGTTCTGATTGGATGGGTGGGTCAGTGGATATCAGTTTTGGTGCATTTATGGGAAAGGGTGAGCTGTGAGCCTCCTATTCCAACTTCTTGGCCCTTACCCTGCTTTAGACTTTTATAGGAATTACTTGAACAGAAAGTTATAGGTGGGGTGCTTTTACAGTTTAGATTGTTTTTTAAACAGAGGAAATCTGAGTCAGGTAGGAAAATTTTATCTCTATTTTGTAAAGTTAACAAAGACCACCCAAATAAGAACAGAAAAAAGGTTATTCAGAGCTTGCCATTGCAACTGATTCAGTCACTATCAATCACTTGCATTTGACAGAGGCACAAGGGTAGATAGGGTAATTGTAAAATCTTACTGTGGAAAAAAAAGAAGGCTTCAGTTAGGCCCTGATTTCAGACTACTGGCATTGGAATGCTGTAATCAGAATAACTAGAAATGAGGCATTACATGTCATGGGTTTTGGGTGCATATTTGGCTTTCTCTCTTTGGTTCTATATAGGGAAACTTTCAGTTATTAATCAAGTTCTGGCTGTGTAGGACCAATTGTAACAGGGGATATTGTTTGGCTTTCTGGACTATTTTGTGAGAGATAGTCTGATTTCCCATAAATCTGAGTTATACATAATGAATTGTTTTCCTAGGCTAGTTACTGCAGTTGGCAGACTGTCTTCCTAGACTCATTGCTACAGATTGTTGGTCAGAGATTTATTTTATATATGGTAATTTTATATGTGGTATTACAATTGTCTGTTTCATATATTCTGTCTCACAGTGTCTGGCTAATTTCAGCAAGTGGAGACAAACTATTTAGCTAATTATTTATAAGACAGTGAATGGGAACTCAGAGAGTCTGTACCCTGCCATAACACAGGTAAATAAGATGGTCATCCATGAGTCTCATCTAAGTCATATGGGAAAAGAGAGTTCTTTGCAGTAAGCTATTTCTTACCAGGAAAATTTTAGAAAATAAATGTTGTGGATGTTAATCATCACTGTTTACTGGGGAAATAGGATTCAGGTAAAGTTTATCATTATTAATTCAAGGTATTTTTAGAAAAATATAATCAAAGCAAAATAGGATCAAAGAGATTTAAGAACTGTCATAGAACAAGATAAATGTAATTGTTCTTGACCATATTAGATAGAAAGGAGTCTCTGAAAATGGGAGAATAACAACCATCAAAAATGTGTGTTTGGTGATGATCTCAAGGGACTTAGCCCAGAACATTGCCCATCAGGTCAGCACCATTTTGGGACCAAGACTGGTTGTGGAGGAGGGAAAAGCCATAAAAGGGGATTATTCAAATTATCAAAAACCTCCTCCTGGAACTGAGCACAGTGGCACCTCCAGGCCAGAGGCACCTCTGGTGTTGCAGAATGTGATTGAATTATTCAGATATGAAGGTCATGTTGTAAGTTTTGTGTAAAAGATCCTGGGATATTTCAAGTGGCAATTTTGGAATTACAGAGTTTTTGGATAATTTTGCCCCAGAAGTTTATTAAACTTGACAAGAATCATCTCTGAAGTGAATTGATAGTAATGAACAATTCTACAAACTACTTAAAAAGAAAACCAGGCATTTCTTCAGTATTTTGTTTCAGACAGATATATAACTGGGTAAAGTATTTCAGCTGGTAGTATTTTTTGTTCCCCTACCCCTCCCTTATGGTTGGTGTTCTTCAGCCAGAACTGTAAGATATGTTTGATTGGTGTACTAAGTAGTTTCAGCAGTTTCAAATTACTATTTAAATATTGCTGAAGTTTCATGGCAGTTTATTTTTATTTTTAT
Source organism: Camelus ferus (assembly GCF_009834535.1). NCBI lineage: Eukaryota > Metazoa > Chordata > Mammalia > Artiodactyla > Camelidae > Camelus > Camelus ferus. Next base: position 63,026,127 of record NC_045709.1, read on the forward strand.
CAAAAGTTTTAGGAATTTTTGACATCAGCCCTTTTCACGTCAAATTGTGACAACTTATCTAAATGAAGACATTGAATGAATATATAATTTTCCCTTTTATGTTTTATTTACATCAAAGTTTATGATGTTGTAGTTTCCCAGCCCCATGGTAGTACTGAGATGGCTATGTATCTCGGTTTATGCTGATGTTTAGAAATGCTTTTCAGATGTGAAATGTTCTTTTTGTTTTTGCTTTTTGGCTTATAAATTGGATATTTCAACTGGAGTTGATAAGTATAATAGTAGCAAGTACATGAAGTAATAAAGAAGACTTTAAAATTTTAAATTCAAGGAACTTGGCTAATTCTGGAAATAGAACTTTAAAACAGAAGTATGGGTAACTCATTGAAATAACTCTATGTCAAATAGTCATAGACTGAGTATCTTCAGAGAACTTGGATATTATTTCAGAGGATACAACATTTTTTAAAAAACCTGGAAAACAAAGATTACAGAGTAAAACCCAACACCTTCTTGTTCAGTCCTGTTGGAATTTGGACTTGCCATGAGGTGTTGAAGTCTTGTTTCATTGAGTTGGAGAGACCGGACCTAAGCGGCACAGCATGACTTTGCTCCAGACTCATTTAATTTTCCTACCCCACCATCATCAACAGAGTCATCACTGAATTTTGAAAAGTATTCTGAAAATGTTTCAGGGACAGAAAATCATTATGATGTGACTAATCAATGACACAACTCTTCAGATGGCTTTGATTATGGTATTGGATGTCCTGATGGAGGTAACTTTGGAAGGAAAGGAAAAAAATAAAAGAATGGTTTACACATGGAATAAATGGTACTGAAAACATAAATCATCAAGGGAGATACCATGGTGGAAGTTCCTGTTCTCATAACAGTATTTTCCATTCTGGAAAAAGCCAAGGACTACATGCAAACAACATATCTGACAATGAAATGGGAGTAAAGAAGATGAGAGAGAACTCAAACAGTTTGAGGCTGAGTATTTTCTGCCTTTAAATCCTGAATATGAGAGAGAAACAAATCAGAACAAATCTTTAGCTGCAGATATATGGGGGTTGATCTGAGGATTTTGAGCAATAGTTGAAAAGATCTTTCAAAGGAAGATGTGCTCTTTATTGTGTCTTAGGTGAACTAAAAAGTGTGTTTGTATCAGAAAAAATGGTCAATTGTGGCTTGGTTAATTGTTAAATTCCCAGTACTTTCCATAGGAATATGTTGAAACTTTCATTGTATTACACTTCTCTGTTCCTTTCTCAGTTTACACCCTGGGTTCCCAAATATTATTTTCCTCATTGCAATATTTAAAATAGCCATGTTCCTGTGGAAGACATGAGAATTTTAAGATGGACTTCAGTAGAGATTTTCCAGTGCTATTTCTTTCAAGAATATCTCCTGAATCCTGAATCTAGAACTCAAAGAATGCTGGTCATTAAGAAAAGTAATATGAAAGACTTACAGCTATCTGGATTTCCAGTAGTAAGAAATTTTCTATCACAGGCAGTTAAGAATGGGGCTGGTCCAAGTGTTTATAAAGGCTTAGTCCCTAAACCTGTTGCTCTACCTGCAAAACCTACACAATGGAAAAGCCAAACTAAAGAAAATAAAGTTGGGACTTCTTTCCCTCATGAGTCTATGTATGGTGTTAGTGACTTAAATACTTTTAAATCAACTGCCAAGAATTTTAGCCCATCAACAATTTCAATTAAAGAGTGTAATCACTCAAATTCCTCTTCATCTGTTGACAAACTTAATCAGCAGCCTTGCCTAACCAAACTGACATGCATGCACACTGATAAGAAGAGTAAATTTTTGAAAGTTTTGAAAAGGGACAGAGTAGAAGAGGAACATGCAGATGAGAGCCATGCTAGCTCAGAAAAGGTTGTTAAAGGAGATGGACTGTCAAGAAGATAGTGAAAGTGATGAAATATGTGCTCCCGTAATGGAGGATTACTTTACTCTAAATAGAAAAGAACCAGGAAGCTATAGAAATGAGAAAACCATAATTGGAAATGCAAGAACTACAGCGAATTGCAAGAGAATAAACATGAAAATGTAAATAAAAATAAAAATATCAAAATCATAAAAGATGGGAGAGGGGAACAAGAACAAAATGAACTCATACAATTCAATTCTATGCTTCAATTTCAAATATAATATGCAAATCTCTATTCTTCAAAACCTTATAAAATGACTTTCTGGACTCTATTATCCTAAGTTTAATACAGCATTCAGAGTGCATCATCTCATCTACATTGGCAGAAACCATGCCATTTTTCAGTTATCTAATTGTTGATTTATTTCCATTTTGTTTATTTTACTTTCTGTGCTATTATTTTAGTTTTGGCCTCAGATACATTCTTTCATATTAATCCTGCATTTGACTATCTTTCAACTTTCTCAGGCACACATGGTGATGGGGTTTAAATCAATTTATCCTTTGATATTATGGCCTATTTCTTATTCTAATGCAAGTGACCAAATTGCTGTTTATTTGTCTGATGACTGTTATCAAATATTTCAGCATGTGAGTTTCTGTTATTCAAGGGAATTTAAGTCAACAAACATATATAACAAGCATGTTTGAAAAAGAAAAACTATTCATGTCATAACACTTTATAATTTTAATTTGGAAGATTTGTTGCAGATGTTACAGATATAATAAAACATACTGTCAGTGAAATAGAAACCTGATTCCAGATAGATGACTTGACATTTTCAAGGTCTCATAGCTATTTTGAATGAACTAAGTATAAAATATCAAATTCTTTAATATTTCTTTTTTAACACTGAAAACAACTAATCTATTTCTTGCCCCCATTTCTTTAACTTGGATTATCAAAATGAGTTTAATAAAACCCTGCAAACTAAATACCACATTATCCATAATAACACATATCTCAAAGTTTATATTAAATTGAAAGATTGACCCAAAATGCTAAGAGAATAAGAGGTCATGGCTCAATGTAAAATCACCATGGAAACAGCTTTCATGGTCAATTTGTAGGAAGATGACAAAAGGCAGTAAATTGTGACTTCTTTTATCCAAAGCACTGTCTATGAACTTTACAGATTCTATCTCTGCTTTCATTACGGTATTTGTCTAAGTTTTTGTAGATTTCTATTCTGACAAGCACAAAAGTCTGCACTAAGTTGAACCTGTCATTTGTGATGAGGCTGTTGAACAGAAAAGCAGCATAGCAGTCTGTTTATTCTTGAGCCACATTCAGCTAGATGACAACTCCTATCTCTTTGAGATGGTGAACAGGCGAAACTTAGGAAAAGTGGTATCTTTCAGTATCCAAGCTTCCGCTAAGAACCATGAAGTGAAACTTATTGATTAAGGTCATGTGCTTAGCCCATGGCATCAATTTTTCTATAAGTTAAAAGATACCTATCTAAATATATATATAGAGAGAAATAGACAAAATAATATTTCAAGCTAATAAATAATATTTTCAAATCATAAAAAATCTTTAAAAATTGTACAATTCAGATATTAGTTTTTCATTGTTATACAATTTTATATAGCAGCCTTTATGATAAACTTTATCTTTTTTATCTTATGTAAATCAGGGCTATATCAAAAGAATGATTACTTTTTATTACTGTGAGACTACATTTTACTATAAAATATTTCTATCTGTGTTTTACCTATTGAATAGAAGAGTTAAGTATACTAGAAACTGATCTTTAGTCACTGCAAGACATCAGTTTTGGATGTTTTATGAACTTATAAGTATATAAATAAGAGTTTTATTTTCACTAATTATTTATTTATATGAATCTTCATGTATTTACATAGAAATTTATTTCTATATAGTTTCCAAAAGAGTACAATATTTAGTTTTTCAGACTTGGGTGGAAAAGTATATGTTCTCAGATTGGGACTGACATACCAAGATAAGACAGAAATAGTTTTTGATAACATACTGATAAAATAGTAAGATATTATAGTCTTAAAATAAATGCAACTTATTTACCATTATTATTATCTTTTTGGTTCTCAGTCTTAAAAGTTCTACATTTCCAGTTTGCTGATAGATTACTTTAGTCCAGTGATAAATTATAAAACTTGTTGTTTAGGGACTTGCGAAATTTTCTATATTTTTGGATATTCAAGGTTTTCTGTACCTCTATCAGAATTATCTTTCTACTAGATCTAATAAACAAATTGTTTAGTGAATTAATTCTTCTTATCAAACTAATATTGTCTAAATGGGGAAGGTGGTAAAAGCATTCCATACTCTTTACTCATGATCTGTATCTTAAAATATTTTGAGTCTTCAGGATACTTAGATTTTAATTTAAACTTATGGCTAAATATCATGAAGTCAGTACAAGATCACATAACTCTGGGAAAAAAAGAAGTTCTCTTCTAATACTTCACATTTATTTGTTTTAAATATCAAAGATCAATAGTTTGATATTCAGCTGTTTCTAATTTTAAAAATAATTGAAACCTCTAAGAACTTGAAAACATTGATTGGTATTTTAAAAACTGTTAAAAATTAAAGGCCAGATCATTAATTAATTCTAACTCCAACTGCTTTTCATATTTAAAATAATATTTTAGATACTAGAAGAAATTTTTTTTCCCAGTATATGCATTCCCACAGAGACCCAAAATAAATCTCCTATTTTTAAAGAAAAACCTCTTTTAATAGGAAAAAGAAGTACATGTTAGTTTAAAATGCTCTAGTATTCATGATAGAAAAAAAAAGCTAACTCAAAGATCTAACAAATCAATTGCAAATTGATTAGATGTTTAGAATATATATTTAAAACCTAATATAACATAAGGAGATAGATAAACAATTACCTAATGAGAAGATTCCTTGTTAAAGCACAAAGATTCTTCATTTGGTTATGATAGCTTTTGAAAATATTGTGACAATTTCTGATTCACATATATGTTAAGATACATTAGAGAGCATTATCTGTTCTCTAAAAGAGTAACTAATGAGATGATTCTAGTCTATGGATTTTTTTCTTAGATATTTTGTATCCACACAGGTGTCTGAGTAAAAATTTATTTTGAAAGCTATAGTGTGTGTATGTATACACATGTACTTAAATAAAGGCTTTAGTATAAAAATGTTGCTTCCTTGGATGTACTATATTTTATAAAATTGTCTTTAAAAAAATACAGTTCATTTTCCAAAGTTTTAAAAGAAAATTAAAATTTCCAAGAGTAACATCTTTATAAAAGAAAAGTTACACAAATGTATTCCATTAATAGAATAACCACAAATATAGGAAAAAATTCAAGTGACTTTGAAATAAAATTATTAGGCTGTGGTTCTTGGCAAGATTGTCTTAAATGTGTAAGAAAGGGAGGTTAAGACAAATTATAGAGTCACATTGCTAGTAGTCATGTAAAACTATTTTTCTGAGATGCAGATGAGTAATTATGTTGGTGTCTATTTAATATGGGAAGAAAAAGATAATGATTACATATACAGTTATGAATTAAAATTTTACATTTGAACTAATCATGCATTTTAGACTTAATACGTATTTCCTAGTTCTCTTCCTTGAAGAGGCCTAGAATCACTGACAAAACCAAAGGGAAAAAGCACCACTAAGGTCCACACTGTAACCCCTAAATATCATTTCTCATCTGATTAACTTAGCAATTCTTGGATTTCAGACATGAGAAGAAAGTGTACAAAATAATTTGGGAACATTCTCTCATATCAAAAGAAAGATTTTATGGAAAGAAACTGAAAATTTACAAGAGTCATGTCAACAGGATTCAGGAATCAAATTAAATAAGTTTTCATGAGATAAATTTGGCTACGTTTAAGCATCAACAGGGATAAAAAATGTTGGATTTAAACACATAAAATGTTAAAAACCCATGAAATCATAATGGCACTCAAAAACAACAAACAACCTCATCAAGTGATATCAGTTGTGCTCTACACTGGAATTTGACACAACTTTGTAAAATGATTATAACACAATAAAAAATGTTAAAAAAAAGTGATATCAGGAAATGAACTATTATTTAGGAAAATAATAAAGTTTCTTAGTATTCTTTAGAGTAATCAACTAGTTGAGTAGAGATAAATTAGCATTCTTAATCTGGAACTCCCTGTCTGCATGGAGAGGTCAGTGGGGACAGAGAGGGAACCTCTGAGGCTCAGATCTGTGCAGAGCAGCCCTTGAGTAAAAGAACTAAGTGAAATGGGCACAAAAGTTCCCTGAGACACCCAGTGCTAGATGCCAGCCAGCAGGGATAGGCCTGGATGGCTGTCTGAGCCAGGTGGAGGACTGGGGCCTACTGTACACAGGCAACCTCAGGAGATTGGAGTACACAGTGCACCATGGCTGGGAGTGTATACAGAACAGAATAGCCTGGGTCTCTCATTTAAAAAAGAAAGAAATAAAGAAAGAAGGCAATACTGTGAGTGCACATTGAGGGGAGGGACACAAAAGAGCTGGGCCCTAGCCTTTGTCTCCACAGAACTTGTGGCACCATTGCTGGCTCATTCTTGGGTGAAGATGGGTAGGGCTTGACCATAGCCACCATATTCCCATCTCCTAGTCAGAGGTGAGGTTGAAACTTGAATGCATACCAAGGGGCTCTGTAATTTCATAGGCTGGACCTGTGCCTCTAAGATAAATGAGCACGGAGTGGAGTTCTGGCACAGAGCAAGGGTGAGGGCTGGAGTGGCCATTTTCTGTGAGCCCACCTACAGTGATCAGACACTGGGCTGAGAATTGTACTGACCTGATGGGGTGACCTGTGGGACTCTGGACAAGCCAGTGGAGTTTGCACAGCATAGCATATGCAGGAGCAGTGATTGGTACTGGGGAAGGTGTTGACCTGATAGGGCACCATGATCCAGGTGTGAGACCCAGAAGTCAACAGAAATGCACTAGTAGCTCTGAGGGCAGAGAACCTGGGGACACCAGAGCAGCACTATGACATTTCCATAGCTAAAGAGGGGACAAGGGCAGAGTCAATGAAGAGTACTTAAAGCACTCTAACCCCACCTACTATGCGCCAAAGCACAGAAATGGGTCTGGAAGCCTCCATTTCAACAAAAGGGAAAAGGGCCCAGTCCCTTTTAGGGCTGTGACAACCACAGAATGAAAAGGAGACCCCGCTCAACAACCACGGCAGTCTCTAGTCACCACAACTTTGGCTACAACCCCAATCAAAGGGGTAACAGCCATCACACATGGAAGAAAGGCATAGCAACCATCCATACTGAAAACACACCTTGGAACAATATTATTACGGCACAAAGTTTACACAGGAAAGTATCCTTTAAAAAAAAAAAAAACTCTTCAAAACCACAGTAGATGATTGATACTCCATAGTCCATAATGCTAAAGAGATATAAGTAAAATGAAGAAGCAGAAGAGCTACTCCCAATTAACAAAATAAGAGAAATCCCCAGAAAGGACAATCAGTGAAAGAGACCTTGATAGTCTACTAGATCATAACTTTATAAAAAGGAGTGATCAAAGCACTGAAGGAAATAAAAGATACTATGAAAACAGACAGAGAATACTTTGAAAAGGAAATTGAAATTATAAAGAGGAGCCGATTAAAAACAGAAATCTCAAAGACTGAGATAAAGCTGAGATAAAGGCAGTCAAAAGCAGACTAGACAATGCAGAGGAATGAATAAGTGACTTAGAAGACAGGAAAACACAAGTCAAAAGTCTACAAACAATAAATTCTGGAGAGGGTGTGGAGAAAAGGGAACCCTCCTACACTGTTGGTGGGAATGCATTTGGTGCAACCATTGTGGAGAACAGTATGGAGATTTCTCAAAAGACTGAAAATAGACTTACCATATGACCCAGCACCCTAATTCAAAAAGACACCTGCACTCCAATGTTCATAGCAACACTATTTACAATAGCCAAGACATGGAAACAACTTAAAGTACATCAACACATGACTAGATAAAGAAGTTGTGGTATAATTATACAATGGAATACTACTCAGTCATTAAAAACAGTAAAATAATGCTACTTGCAGCAGCATGAATGGAACTGGAGAATGCCATTCTAAGTGAAGTAAACCAGAAAGAGAAAAATATCATATGATATCACTTGTATGTGGAATGTTAAAAAAAAAAAGGACAAACAAACTTGCAAAAGAGAAACAGACTCACAGACATAAAAAACAAACTTATGGTTACCAGGGGAGGAATGGGGTAGGGAAGGATAAATTGGGAATTCAAGATTTGCAGATACTAACTGCTATACATAAAATAGATAAACAATTCTATACTGTATAGCACAGGGAACTATATTCAGTATCTTGTAGTAACTTATGGTCAAAAAATATGAAAATGAATATATGCATGTTCCTATATGACTAAAGTATTTTGCTGCACACCAGAAATGTACACATTGTAAGCTGACTGTACTTCAATAAAAATATATTAAAAAGAAACATTTGAATCAGAAAGCTTTCTTTTGACCCAGAGATATGAAATTGATCCTTCCACAGAATAATGTACATAGAGCTGACCAGAATGTAATGATCTCAAAAGTAAGAGAGTAAAGGACATCAGTGCAAAACAAACTTTATTTCCCTTTAGCTTATAGAATCATACATATGAAAAAGAGAGACTTTTTTAATGAAATATGATCAAGTTTTTATTATATTATGTACCATGTAAAATGTTTGAGAAGTGCTGTTTTGTAGTGCCCCTGACTAATCATGTGTTGCGTATAAAGACTGTTATTTCAGTACAGCATTTAAAATGAACATATTTGTTTGATAATTTGTCCTTCACAAATATTTACATAAAATAATAAATAAAAAATCAGTTTCCAGCTCTTTAAAAAATATATTTTTATTTTCTTTACTATGTAATTCTTTCAGTGCTTAATTGATTACACATATTATTTAGCGCTACATTCATTAAATGAAGACATGCATTATTACCTCCAATAATTCAGAAATGAGACCTGAATGGGAATTTTTGAGTATGAAGGAACTTGATAGCACATATGATTCCCTTTATTCCCATATGAAGCAGTTCATAACATCATACTGATTGATTTAATTGTTCATGCTTATTATTATATTTTTTATTTCAGTGATTTTTCCATTTTTTTATCTGAAGGACTTAGTGTTCTAAAATAGTCAGGAAGTGAAAATATACAACAAAATTGTCATTCCCTGCAACAATTAAATGAACTTTTTTCTCTCTGAAACAAATGCAACTACAAGAATTTCTCTATGCAAATACCACGCTGAACTATGGCCAATTCATTCTTCCCAGCTGTGTTCATGATGGACCCACAGGCTCTGCAATTCTTTTCCTACTAAAATTGGACAATTTGGGTAACTCAAAGAAGAGCTGCTGCTCACTGACATAGTAAGTGACAAGCTTACCTTTGTAGAAACAAATGATAATTCCTCTTCCCCACACTGAAACACACACCTTTACAAATCTGTCAATCACTAGGGTTGAAGGAGCCTGTATTATATTTCAAACTTACCTAGAAAATAAAGTAATAACACAAATATGGCAATCTTTTTTTCAGATATTGGGCATCTTGTCAATTTGAGTACTACTGTCAAAAATTAAGACCTAAAAAAATTAAGAATTAAGACCTGATTTAAAGGTACAAAAAGAAAAGTTAAAATTATGAATTCCCCCCAAAAGATGTAATTGATAGACATTTAGATTTATATAGACAATCTAAGTAGTAATTTTTTATGCCTTCTGAACAAATGTTTTGTTGCATATTTTTTGAGGAAAAGTGTACTATCAACAATGGAATTGTCCAACTCCATTGTCTTTTTAAAAGATAACAGCAGTGTTCTCACTCTGATATTGAATGCTTTGAAAAGCCAGACCTCATCAGTTCTAACAATCGTTCTGTGGCTTACACCTTGCACACTGAATACACTGCACTTAAAGGTTTCCCTCATATTTCTTCAGAATGATATGCTTCTTTCCATTTATTCATAAATTTATAACTTTATTCTCTATTTTTCTGCAATCATTTCACTGTCACAAAACAGTTTAGATTTTTCCCCTTTTCTCTATTTTTCTCTTATACACTTTAGCTGTTTTCCATAAACTTAAAACATTCAAAATTATCATTGTATAACTCTAGGTAATACTTTTAATAGTGTGATGAAAAATAAGTATCATGGATAATGATGTATATAACTAAGATTTACAGTCTACTATTCACTATTATATGAGTAAATATTATAAAGATGAAAGGTACTAAAAATTTATTAAATCAATATATATTCTTTATTTCACCTGATTTTAAATTCTAAATTGTTATTATATAATGTATTTTGATTATTAAAATAGCAACTCTTTCCAGCTTAACTTTATATTAAGGAGTAACACAGAATTTGTAATAAGTTCCCGCAATCTAGGTCCATATGAACAGTAGCAAGGATTGGAAATTTGGTACCATATAACACAGTAAAAAGCACCTGAACTAGAAATGGCTGAGAAGACTGGCTTGTGTGTATTTCAGTTGTTACCAAACATTAAGAAATATAGAATCTGGATGGTCAGTCTTTTGGGGATATTTCACCTATCTTGTGACTGTTATATTTCACTTATAGTCTTTAACTGTTTTAGCTATATGAGAATACCAGTTCTATGATGGTAGTATTCTAATTGTGCATTTTCTATGTTGTCAGTATTTCAGTAAGGGCATCTTGGGTCCAGAGTAGGAAGATTATAGACATATATCCAACTTTTAAATTATGGAAATCTTGGTAGAAACATGATAGATTTTGAATAAATAATTTAAAATTGTTTGTTGACAATGTATCTATTCATTTTCTTTTAAATGAACTGTTTCTGAAAGGAACATACAGACTAACCATTTTAGAGTGTGGATATTTTCTTTAAGAATACTAATTTCCTAGAAAGGAATTTTAAGTAATTTCTATGTAAATATGGATTCATATGCTTTGAATAATTCAAGTAAGATCTAATTGTTCTGATTTAAATTTTCTGTCTCTACAAACACTACGATTCCCTAAGTGGGAACATTCCACTTATATTTCATAAATTATAGTAACAATGAATAATATAACTGTGAGTTTAAAAATAAGAATTAAACCATTATGTCTCTAAAATGCATACAATATTGTCAAATTGAAAAAATAAATCTGCACAAATTAAAATATGCTAAAATATGGCACATGTTTAATTTATATTTTTACTATTCTATATAGTAGATGTCATTCATATATATAATTGGCTTTTATGAGTTATTCTGTTTGTTTTCTCATAAAATATTTTGTCAGTAGTAAGCATGGCGATTCAAATATAACAGAGCAAGATATATTAGAATTTTTTAATACTGTAGCTATTCTTCTTCTCAAAAGCCCACAGAGTGTTAAGATATTTTCAATACAACAGGTCAAAAATTGACATATCCTTGTATGAAATGTCATTCAACTAAATGTCTCTACTTTCACATGATGGACTTTTCAAATCAAAGTAAAATCAAATGAATGTAAATACACTAAATACTTAACTAAGTCTTGGAGTTACTCTATACATTCTTTGGAAATATCATAGGCAGTTCATTGGAATGAATCCACTACTATGCATTTTTATATAAAGAATGTGGTTTTTGAAATGTCTAGTTAATATCCATCACATCATAATTATAAATATTTCTTTACTTGTGATGAGAATTTTCATATCTACTCTCTTAGGAATTTTCAAACATGCAATACCATATCGTTAAGTGTAGTCACCATGCTGTACATTATATTCCATGACATTTATTTTATAACTAGAAGTTTGTACCTTTTGATCCCCATAGCACATTTTCCTCACACTGCCTCCACCTCTAACAATGACCAATGTGTTCTTTGTATTATGAGCTTCGTTTGTTTGTTTACATTCTTCATGTACATGAGATTGTACAGCATTTGCTTTCTTTTCCTGACTTATTTAACTGAGCGTAATGCCCTCAGAATCTACCCATGTTGTCACAAATGGCAAGATTTCCCTTTTTATGGCACCAACAGTGCACAGGGGTTCCCTTTTCTCCACATTCACACCAGCACTTGGTATTCCTTGACACTTTGACAATAGCCATTTTAACAGATGTGAGGTAATATCTTATTGTGGTTTTGATTTGCATTTCCCTGGTGATTAGTGATGTTAAATACTTTTTAATATCTTTTGACTATTTCTTTGTCTTAGGAAAAATGTTTATTCAGCTATTCCACCCATTTTCTAAATTGGATTTCTTTTTGCTATTGAGATAGATGAATTCTTTATATATTTTGGATATTAACTTAGTTACAATTTGCAAGTTCTTTCTATTTTGTAGGTTGCCTTTTCATTTCGTTGATGGTTTTCTTTCCTGTGCAGAAATATTTTACTTTGACGTAGTCTCAATTGCTGACTTTTGCTTTATTGTCTTTACTTGTGGTGTCAAATCATAAAAAATATCATCACCCAGACTGACGTCAAGGAGCTTACTGCCAATGTTTTTGTCTAAGAATTTTATTGTTTTGTATCTTATGTTCAAGTCTAATTTCTGATTAGAGGAGTTTGTAGCCATATAATTTTTTTAAAAAGCCCCTTTCTTCTCTCTTCTCCTTTTAGAACTCCTATAATGCAAATGCTGATTTGCCCAATGATGTCCCATAAGTCCCTTATCCCCTCCTGCTGCCTATTTTTGCTGTTAATTGGATGATTTCCATTGCCTTGTCTTTGATTTCACTGATTCTTTGGTCTGTTTAATATAGTCTGTTGAACCTGTGTAGTGTATTTTTCAGTTCAGTTTTTGTGTTCTTCAGCTGTGACTTCTATTTTGCAATTTCTTATTTTCTTTATCTTTGCTGACATTTTCACATGTGTTTATACCTTCTTGTTTTTTCTTCCAAGATTGGTAATCATCTTTATGACCAATAACTTGAACTCTTTATCAGAAATATCACTTGCCTTTGTTTCATGGAGAATTTTTTGAGGTTTTATCTTTTTAAAAACATATCCCTCTGTTTCTTACTTTCCTTAATTATATGGTTTGGTTATGTGTATTAAGATAAAAGAGTTACCTCTTAGTCTTGAGGGATGACCTCATGTAGGAGATAAACTTATAGTTCAATTCTACCCTAACTTTTGATTGTTTTCAGAATGTTGTTATTGTCTAGGTAGCTTATTTTATTTTTAGTGGCTCCCAGGAGTTGAGAGTATGTCAAGACCTGTCAGTGTCCCAGAGGGGAGAATCTCAGTCAACACCTAGATTCAAGCTGAATGAAAGCCAGAACCCCTCAGGCAGCAGCTCTTAAAAATATATAAGTATGTGTAATCCCATGAGACCATAAGCCTAAATTCCACTGGCCAGAATTAGATAATGTAGACTTGTCCCCTGGAAAAGAGTTCCAGTAATTGCCTTGCCAAATGAGTGTTAAAGATTCTTCCTTGGGAGAAACCAGCAACCTAGAGTGAAACAGAGAGAGAGCGAGCAAAAAGATAGTACCTACCAGCCTACATCCTTGGGAAACCTTCAGAAGGCCTCTAGATCTATGTCAAACCAGATGCCTTCATCTTAGGTCAAATATCTAGGCAAGCAAATATTCGTCTTTCACAGAAAGAATGAGGTGTTTCAGCCTGCTGTTTGCACTGTTCCCTGGGGACTGTTGCCAGTCAAAATCTGTTTCTCTGTTATTTACAGTACTAAGGGACCCAGAGGTGCAAGCCCCATTGGCCACCAAAACAGGTGAAGAATGGGCTTTCCTTAGGCAGCAGCCACATAAGTCAGGGAACCAGATATAAAATCCTGGGCAAATACACCTGTGAACAAGCTCTTCCCTGGGAGATAATGGCACTTTTGAGGCAGTCGAGGAATAATGTGAATATTGTGCCTGACTTTCAAGGTCTCTGGAGAGGGTTACAGTAGGCTTTTGATTATGTGTTTAAGTAGAAGCCTGCCCCTCAGGCCACAGCTATGAAGATAAGCTAATAGGCCTCTTTCAGAGAAAGAGTGTATACTCTTGTGTACCCTGATGATGGTAGCCAGCCAAGAACTCCCTTTTTGTTACAATTCCATGGAACCCAGGAACACACACCTCATTGATCACCAAAGCCAGTAATCTAGAGATGTCCACTTGATGCAGGAAAAATGGATCTGGGGTGTGAGAAAAGCCATGTCCCAGGTCTCAGTTGAGTCCCTGGGCATGTGCCCCATCAATTGTGGATCCTTGCCTTTATGCAGGAAATAATTCAAGAGCAAGCCACAGTTGAGTAAAGGTAGATTTATTTAGAGAGATACATACTGCATAGAGTGTAGGCTGTTTCAAAAGGCAAGAGAAAGGCCACAAGGTATTGGGTGCTCAGATTAGAGTAAAAGTAGTTACAGACTCCACAGATAGTGTGTGGGCCATCTCTGAAAATGAAGGAGTGAGAGGCAGCCACAAATCCCCATGTTGCCTGTTTTTATGTGCTCTGTAGCTTCATATGCTAACAAGTGGGCAGACCATTTTAACTACCCTGGGGAAGTGGCTGGGATTCCCAGGAAGGTGGCCATTGCCCACTCTTTGACCTTTTATGGTTAGCCTCAGAACTGTTATGGTGCCTTTGGGCATGTCATTCACCATGTTAATATATTACAATGGGCATATAATGAAGCTCAAGTTCTACTAGAAATAAAATATCTCACCATCTTATGCCTCAAGGCCTAATGCAAGTTGAATCTTCTACCAGTTTAATCTTAATTGCTGCACCATTCCTTGAATGGCTGTGCCCTGTCCCTTTGCCTCCTATCTCACATAGACAGCAGCCACTCAATTTGGGTGGTATAAGATCCTCTGTAGGAGATACTAGTGTGCTGGAGTGAGGTAGAGGGAGATTTCTAAAATGACATCCACCATCCTTTATTCCCTGAGAACAGCTCAGTAGGCCCCTAAATATGTACCATAACAGAAGGCCTCCCCTTAGATGGAAACTCCAGGATAAGGAAATACGCCGGTTTCACAGAGGAGTGTGTTTCAGTCTGTTATCTGTAGGGATAGCAGAAAGCTAGGAACTATCTCAGATTGTTACAGTTCCATAAGATCCAGAATCACAAGCCCTGCTGGCCAACAGAGCTAGGCTAATGAGGGGGCATCCCCTGGGTGTCAGCTGCAAAAGATTTGTCATCAATGCTAGTAAAATATCCCTCCAGAAGATACTGGAGCTCTGGAAATCAGCACAAGGGAAATGCAAAGATGGCGCTTGTCAGCAGGAGCAAGTCAGAGAGAGAATAAAAAGGTGCTTGACAGCCTCTGTCCCTGGAGAGTATTTCAGTAAGTCCCTCAATTTAAGGCCATCACTTTAAATAAGAAAATGAGCCTCTTTCACAGAAAGTCTGGGCACCTTTAAATTGGCTTCTGCTGCACTGAACCTTGGGGTGGGTAAGTCCACACAATGTTCCTTTAACTGTTTCTCACTATAGCCATGTGGGTCTTGTGGACATCAAACCCCATTGTTTTTGAAAGTTACAATTTTTGTGGGCTAGTCTCTCAGGTGGAGATCTTAAAATTTGGGGTGCCTGATGTAGTATTTATACCTTTCATTCCTCAGGGAGAAGCTCAGGGTTTTCAGTTTCCTTCTGATTATAGGTCACTACTTTGGGAATGGGGTTTATGATGAGACTCAGCTTCTTCAATCAGCTTTGATAATGTGTTTGTTTGTTTGTTTTGTATTTATCCAGTTTACTGGAGTTTCTTAATTAGTCTTGTTACCCCAAAAGGTAAAGATGCCAGTTCTTGTTTTGCCTCAAAGATAAGATTTATATATGGAAGATGGAAATCATTGTGTAGCAAAAATATTTTTAAAAGATTTATTTAAGAAAGGAAAAGTACACCTCCAGGAATGAGAAGTGGGCTGATTCAAGGAAGGAAAATTGGTGGCTTTTGTCTTCTCTTTCTTTTATATCCTCACTTAGAGGTTTTTTTTTAGTCAATTGACAGCTCTTATCTTTGGAATGCTTAGTCACATTTGGTCTCTTTTGCATATGTCCTTACCATGATGTATGCAGAAAAACCCATGGGGGACCCTAAATTACAATGTTAATTATAACACAGTGAACATTGGGTGATGTCCGGTCAAGTCCTTTCTGCTACCTCACAGTCATAGCTGTAGGGTTTTAACTGGTTTCTTGTGGGCACTTATTTAGAAGAAGTAAAGTCTTTTTATGCTGGAGGTGGGACATACTTCCATCTTCTGGACCATCCTCCCTCTTTTCCACCTATCTGCCTTGTGCCTCCACTTATCTAACTACCTAATAGTCTTACGGTTTTTTCTAGAAGAAATTATTTCACATATAACTGTAGATTCAGTGTATCTTTAGGAGTAGATAAATTCAGTATCTTCCTACATCAACATCTTACACTGAAAACTTTAGAAACTTCAGATATTATGGTGTACTACTTCATTCTCACAGCATTATTCCAACAGGTTGTAGATTTGGGAAACAAACACTAAGATGGAAATTTGTGTAGATAAGTTGAATGGATAGTGTTCTCAGAAAGAACCCACTGAGAAGGACAGGAAAGGGCAAATAGAGAAGTTGAGTTCTATTTTTTTTTCAAATAATTCTTCTCAGTTGGCGTCAGCTGGTCTCCCAGAGACCACTTCAGATTTAAATGAAAGAAAGGGATACATAATTTGTACCTCTTTATATAGATCAACCATTTTTACAGCTGCTCACTGAAGGGACCATGTCTTTGATCAAAGAAGTACCTTAGACTGGGGTAACTGCTGGGGAAATATTCTGCCGTGAACCATCAGCATGTCATGCTGCTGGCCCTGGGGAATCAATGCCTTTATTTTAAAAAGGGAGGATCTGGATGATGCACCCAGTGCAACTCCTACAGTTAACACCTTACAGCATTTTTGAAGTATATTTAAGCTATGTTAGTTACAAGTGTACAACATAGTGACTTGATTATTCTATGCATTACAACATGATGATCAAGGTAAGTTTGGTATTTCCATACTTTTTTCCACAGAGACTGTGACAATTTACATTCCAACCAACAGTATACAAAGATTCCCTTTTCTCCACATCCTCTCCAACACTTTTTTCTTTTTAGACTTTTTGTCTTCTTCCTGAATTTAGAGAAAAGGCTTTCAGATTTTCACCACTGAATACTATGTTGGCTGTGGATATATCATAAATGACCTTTATTATATTCAAATATATTCCCTTAATGCCCGTTTAGTGAGAGCTTTTATTTAAATTATGAATGGATGTTGAATTCTGTCAAAAGCTTATTCTGCATATATTGAGATAATTATGTGATGTATATCCTTCCTTTTGTTAATGTGGTGTATCACATTGATTGATTTGTGAACTATCCTTGTGACACTAGAGTAAATCCAACTTGATCACAGTGTATGATCCTTTTTATATATTGTTGGATTTGATTTGCTAATGTTTTGTTGAGGATTTTTGCATTTATATTATCAAGGATATTGGCCTGTATTTTTCCCTTTTTTTTTTTTTTGGTGTTTTTTTCTGGTTTTGATATCAGTGTAACAATGGTGGCTTCACATAATAAATTTGGGAGTGTTCTCTCTTCTTCAGTTTTTTTTTTTTTTTTTGAATTGTTTGAGAAAGATGGGCATTAGTTCTTTTTTATGATTGGTGGGATTCCCCTATGAAGCCAGTTGGCCCTGGACTTTCACTTCCTGGTAATGTTTTGATTCCAAATTCAATTTCACTACCAGTAACTTGTTTGTTCACATTGTTTTTTCTTCTTGATTCAGTTTTAGAAGGTTGTATGATTCTAGAAATTTGTCCATTACTCCTAAGTTGTCCATTTTTTGGGCATATAACTGTAATATTCTTTTAAGACTTTTTGAATCTCTGTGTTATTATTTTTTATTTTATTTGTTTTTAGTTTTCTTAGTAACCTCCATAATGATTAGCAAAGAGGCTTCCTCTTCTTCACATGTTTGCTAACAATGTTTTGATGTCTTCTTGATAATAACCATTGTAAGAGGTGTGAGGTGGTTTGATTTGCTTTTCCCTGATGATTAGTGATGTTGACAGTCTTTTAATGTGTGTGTTGGCTATACGTACATATCCTTTGCAAAAATGTCTATTCAGACCCTCTGCCCATTTTTCAACTGGGTTGTTTTATGTGTGTGTGTGTGTGTGTGTGTGTTGATTTGTGTAAATTCATTTTATATTTTGGATAATAATTATCAATTATCTTCACCAATATCTTTTCCTATCCAGTAAGCTGTCTTTTCATTTTTGTTTGTTAATAGTTTCCTTCTGTGTGGAAAAGCTTTTTAGTTAAATGTAGTTTCATTTGTTTATTTTTACTTTTGCTTCCCTTGATTGGGGAGAGAGATCCAGAATTCCCATTTCTGTGACACCTAGAACTCTGATCACCATAGCCTCTCAGGTTGTGACTGCTGTATGTTTATTTATTTTTCAATTGAGCAGAGAAGTTCCAAGATAAGTTCAAGAGGATTACCTGAGTTCCAGATACATTTTTTCTTGATCACATTAAACTACAACAATCTCATATTAGTTACTCCTTCCAGGATCATAACTTATTTTCTTGCCTGTTATTCTCTTGACATAGGAAACCTATATCCTCTTATCAACTGGCTCAGAGAATTAAGTTGAAATAAGACAACAGATTAACAGGAGAAAAACATAGAAAGTAATATATGCTTTAAATGATATGGAAGCTTTTATAAGGAAATGAAGACCTAAAGAAATGGTAAAACCTAAATGCTTTATAATATGTTGAACACAAAGAAGCAATTGTGGAAAAGTAACTAAACTAAATGAGGAATGCTAAAATAAGATAGGAATTATTTTAACAAGAATATTTTAAAATAAGTGTTGTACAATTATTTTGTACACAATTATCTCATCTGTGAGTGGCTCCCTTTCAAAGAATGTTTCTTTTTTTCCTAGTTTAGGGAGGGCATCTTTCACACTGGAGTTTTTATCTCATTTTCATAATGAAAAGATTAGATTAGAATACCTTGCTTATATTTACTTTTTTCCAAGTGCCTTTAGCCAAATGTGCCACCCTTCACAGTTTAATAGAGCACTTCAATTCTTAGATTCAGAACCACTAAGTTCATAGTAACAAACTGGGTTTCAAATATAGGATCTCAAAGACCCAGACTAGAGCACTCACTACAACTACTTTGACTAGCATTGATTGTGCTGAGAGTGAGGAACACATCCTGTGCTGTGCCTACCAGAATTGGTTTGGCTTATTTTTAAAATTTACTGTTTACACAAAAGGAAACAGCGATAAAAGCCAGTTAGAAAAAAAAATAATAACCTCTTATTTGTTCATAACCTAGGACCCCTTGTCTGGCTATTTTCTGAGTCCAATCCTGATTGACTATGGTTTTTATTACCCTAACTCTTTATATTAATTTATCTTTGATCTTAAACTTACTCAACTGATCTTTTCTGAGAAAACTGAATTACTTTTTCATAGCAACCTGCCCTTTCACCTTTAAGTCATTATGAAATGAGACTTAACATTCAAGATACTTTGAAAAATTCAAATGAATGTTGAAATTGGCATTTGATATGACTGGTGAGCTATTTTTAAACTGCACATTCACTTATTACTAGCTCTAGTGGGAAAGAAGCAGCACTTAGAGCCAAAAATGTTCTACTTAATAACTTGCTATAAACATAAATATTAACAAGAAAAAGAAACGTTTTTATTTCATTTCCCTCTTTAGTCATGACTCTATCTGGCCACTTTAAAAGAGTAGAAAATTATGTAATAGTTTTACACTCAAATAAAATAATTTTATTAAGACTTTTTAAATGTCTTTGCTTTGGGAATAAGAGTTCTGAGAAAAACAATCTATTCCACAGTCTGCATTTTTCACTTCCTCTTTTGAAAAATACAGTGTACATTAAGAAGCTATAATTTGGATAAAGCCTTATCATTACCCACTATTTTGCAAAGAGTTCAACTGTATTCATAAGAACTTGAAACTCTCAGAATAACAGTTCAGAGTGTAGGTGGCAAGGTTGCTATAAAACATAAAATTGGTATTACACTCTTAGTTTTGTGCTCTCCTTTAAATATATGATTTTATTACTATATAATTTATTTAACTAATGGTTTAAGTAGAAGAAAATTAGTAACAATATTGTAGTTTTCCCTAGGAACCTGCATTGAAGTAGAGTAGCACATATTTGCTTCTGTATTACTCAGCAGTATGATGGATGATGGCAATTACTGGAAAGAACAATATTAGTTTTACAGTTATTGCTATTAACTTAAAATGCTAAGAATAAAATCCCATATTTCACTAAATACTCCAATCACCACTAAAATATGTGGCAGAGGAACATTTTATAATCCCTATATTTTACACTCACTGAACAACTAGAAATTGGCAGAGTCAAATCATTTATATCTCCTTATTACCAGCTTGCAGAAGCCATTGAGTCTATGGAGACAGTGATGGATATTTTTGTGGCAAATGTTTTATTCTCTCCCACTGTATTAAATTTACCATATGTTGGTTTTACTGCAGTTTACTGAAGTTTCACAAAGGGATTAGCAATAGAAAAGCAAGACATATAACTTGCTTACTCCTGTTTCCCATTGGCAAAACATATTTACTTATTTATAAATTATGAATATTATAAATATGGGATATATATGTACCAGTAAATGTTTAAGGCAACAATCTGAGTAAAGCTTTTCCTAAATTCTAGATATTAGCAAAGTGTTACAAAAATTTCTTCTATAAATATGATAAATGCCTAAAAAGTGTTATTCATACAGTCCAGATAAAAGTAATAAATAAGGCATTAAAATATTTTCTTTTTTTAAAATACCATCTTTCCTGTTATAGATCAGCAGAATTGTAGAGTATGAACATTGATCATGGAGCAGATTTCCTCAGTTTAACTCCAGCCTGCCAATTACTATGTGGCTTTGGGAAATTTTCTTAACTTTCCTGTGCCTCAGTTTCCTAATTTATAAAATGGGGAAAATAATGGTTACTACTTCACACAATTGTTAGGAGAATTAAATGAGTTTATATAAGTACTGCACATAGAACAATACCTGGTATAACATTTGTACAATTTAAATGTTAGCTACAATGTTGAGTAATCAAGAACACTAGAACCAAAGATACTTGAGCCTATTAAATAACAAGAACATTTATGGACTAAAATCTTTTAAATATATTAAGCTCCAATTTCAACCTAAGGTATTTTAAATAAATTAACTACCCCAGGATAAAATAGATTTTCCCTAAGCTAGGTATACACACTTAACTGGTCACAAGATCATTATTAAAGAACATTTAAAAATGCTATCTGATCTTTCAGTATGTTTGTATATTCATTTTGATCTATAATTGGTAATTGAATAAACTAGATATAGATGCTCAGAATATTTTTATTTATTCTGGAATCCTTTTCCTATTAAAACCATTTTGCACATTCATTTTTAGTAACCACCATATAAGGCATCAATTTATTATAAAAAATATATTTGTAACTGAAATTATATGAAATAATCTGAAAGCTATTATCACTTGCAATGATATTTCTCTCTGAAAATGTATAGGACAAAGTAATCAAATAATATATACAAAACTAATAATAATTATAAAATAGAGCATGTGAGAAGAGGTTACACATGCTAGCACATCAACTTTTTATCTAGAAGGAAAGCAAATGAATGCATACAATTCAATGTCCAACACCATTTTAAAAGCTATATCTAGCTGGAAATTTGCTAGAGGAGAAGTATTTAACTTTCCACACTCTACAGCAGAGGAAAGCAAGATTATAAGTAGTTTGGTTTCAGTGATGAATAAGCCAAATTATAATTTATTTCACAATGAGTGTACTCAAAGTGGATTGAAGAGGAATATGTGTCTCATTTTTCCCCAAAATCATTTATAAAGCTTCCCAGTATCCCACCCAAAAAGCTATTATA
The DNA here is from genome assembly GCF_009834535.1 of Camelus ferus. Classification (NCBI taxonomy): domain Eukaryota; kingdom Metazoa; phylum Chordata; class Mammalia; order Artiodactyla; family Camelidae; genus Camelus; species Camelus ferus. The sequence continues at coordinate 63,048,085 of NC_045709.1, forward strand.
AAAAGTTGAATGCTTGCAATAATAAAGCATGTGACCCTTCTTTCTGCTTCCTGGATTGAATGGGAACATGAGACTGGAGTCAACCATTCTGTAGCCATGAGTATATAAACACGAGGATGAAAGTTTGAATGGTGAAGTCAAGTACCAGGATGATATCCTTTAATGGATTCACCAAACCTAGTAGGGCTTAACCCCAGACTTTCTGTTAAATTAAAAATAAATGTCTTCTTTATTTAAACTACTGTTTGTGAGGGTCCAATTGTATCTTTAACTTTTATACCTAGATTTATCAAGCCCTTTCATATCTTTTCTGTCTACTTACACATCCTAAAATACTGGGTAGGAGGGAAAAATCATTCTAGTTAAAGTGTTGCCAGTAGATGTTACTGGTGTCCAGGTTCTTGTCCTGTCCCAGAAAGAATTCAGAGATGAGACAGGGAGGTTAAGAAAGTAAAGTGAGGATTTATTAAGGGATAAATAGTATACTCTCAAGGGGAGAGTGAGCAGGCTCAAGTGAGTGGCTGCTCTGAGTTTCTTTGGCAAGTTGGTTACATAGATTGTAAAAATGAATGGGCAGAATATTAATTGGGGAAGGAAGGGTTTGGGGTCTTATTTGCTGATTATCACCCCAACTCCAGCTTCCCAAAGGAAGGAGGGATTTTTGTTCTTATTTAGTCTGGATCAGAAGTGCCATGTCATCGGTGCATGATGGGTATTTCTATTCTACTAGGCTAATTTTATTGAAATAAGGGTATATGAGCAAAAGGTTACATTTGGACACTGGAGATCCCTGCCTTTTCCCACCTATCTTTGGTAGCCTCCAGGCCACTTATCAACCCAAAAGGTGTGACCATTTGTCAGCCCAGATATTTCTGCTTTTTTTTCTCTGCCCAGGGATTCCTGATGCTTACATGATGCATGATTTCCTACATTTGGCCTATGTCTCTCCATTCTGCCCAATTCCTGCCTTTTGGCCTGCACCCCCTTTCTCTGCTCATGTCTAGCTATCTGCCATTTCTAATACAAGCATTCAGTTCTCCTAAAAAATTACAATAGACTAATATGGCATCTGGCTGTTTTTAATGATCACCAGCTTTAAATATTTATAGTATGTCCACAGAGTGGAAAGAAAAACATTTAGAATAGGATTTTTCAGGTTTTAATGCTTTCTGAGTTTTTAGTATACAATTTATTTCCCTGGAGGTTTTGTTTTTGATTCTTTTTGAAAAAATAGAAAATTATTTTGATTAATTGAAGAATCACTCATGTTTTATCTTTTCAATTAAATTGCAGGCCACTTAGAGACTGAAAATTTTGTTTTTCCTCACAGATTTTAGTATAGAATTGTGAACAAAGTACACGTTCAATAAATTATTTATGGATTAACACACTGAATAAATCAATATATCAACATTTTAGTTCTATGAAAAGTTTTAATAAAATACTCACAATGTACACATGAAATGAACATATTTTAAACTATTATCTATATTGTACTTTTGTTGTCTAAACAGGATATTAAGTCACCAAGTGAAACCAATGGTATTATTCAATACTTGCTTATAAACTTGCACTGCTTTATTTGTCATGTCTGGTTACAAAGATGGCAGAAATAACTGGAATCATTTTTTCACATAATTTTATTATTCATTAATCAACTGGTAGGTGGTAATCCAGTCAGCTATTTAAATTAAAAAAAAAATACACTGTCTACAATTTAACTGTATTATCAGTTTTTGCCCTATAGAAATTTATGAGCAATGTGAACACATTAATTATTTTTAAAAAGGCTTAGTCATAAAGTATGGCTTATATAAATGATTCCTTCAACTTCCTTGAAATCCAAGAATCTATAACTTCACCTGAAAATGAAAAAAAAAAATCAGTAGTTCAACAATATTTTTGTCTATTATTTACCCAAAAGCAGGTCTCAGTTTTGTAAGGCTTAAAGCTTATGCAATATATACAAAATATATAAATTTCCTGTACTGTAAACCAATGAATTTTATATACATATTTTATAGAAACATATGACCCCTGTGAACAGTTTAATTAATTACCTCCCACTGAGGGGCCTTGAATTTTATTACTTTAACCTTAAATGTATAAGTAATATTACTATGACTATAATATTTTGTGTTAGCCATTTTTCTGAGATAATTGAGTTACCTGCATATTTTTATACTGAACAGAGAAAATGTAATTGACTACTAGAAATATAAACTGTTTTCAATGAAGAGGAATACATTTATTGAGCATCATGATATATGTATCACATATCTATATAACCATCAATAGAGAATTACTGTCTTTATGACTAACTAAAGTTAAAAAATTTGAGAAACTTATACAAAATACTAGGAATTGTTTTCCACACCCAATTTTGATTTCTGCTCTAACTGGTATCAAATTAGCACAAAATACTATCTTATGGGTGCTAAAAATTGTACATATAAAATACCTATGAAAGTTGTCTTATCCCAAGAAGTCATATATTTCCTTTAAAAAATAGGAAAAATACTATTTCTAGCTTTGTTCAATTCAACTGACTTTAAAAAACACCATCTTTTCCAAATAATAGTAAAACATAAAATACAAAGATAAAATATTCCTCACCTTTGACCTGAGTTAATTTGGAATGAGAATTAAACTCATCAAACTGCAATGGCATTGAATCTTGTTTACTGTAATCTTTTATTGTGATTTAATTTAAAATAAAATGTATATATCTTAACTCCTGCATATTCTGGAAGTGAATATATTTATTGTATTTTTATTTGGTATAATCAGTTAAACCTGTCAGTTTACCCACTTCTGCTTCTTATCTGTATCTTATGATAAATTACACTGCAAATTCATGTCATGGGGCACTTAGTGAAATCAGTGAGCATTAGATCCTATTTAACTTAGATGTTTTCTGTGTTGTTAACATATTATCATTAAGAACTTCAAATCTGAAGCTAAAAACCAATTGAGTTAGCTATTTTCAGTGGAATCTTTTAACATATATTTCACACTTAGCCCCTAAAAAATAATTGCAAGTAAGCATTTATTGCTACTCTAAGTCAATTTCTAATTAATTCCACAAGGTGCAGATGGATTTCTCTTTAGCATTAAGCTTACTACAGAAGTTTTACAAGCTAAAAACTGTCATGGTGTTTATAGGAGTATATTCCTCTGTATATTATTCTATCACCTTCTTGTTCTCCTAAGCCCTGATCATGAATTCTATGTAAAGTCAGTGAGTGGCAAAAGTTATTTTAATAAGAGCTTAACAATATTATTAAGGACAAAAAAAAATATTCCTGATTTTTCCTTTACAAATATTATTTATTGTACTTTTTGTTATTTTGGAAGGTAGTTGGATAGTCTTGAAATATTTACATTTATTGGATTTACTACTTACTTATGAGACTAATTATGAAATCTATCTGGTTACATGAAACTGAAAAAAAATCACAAAAAGTGATTATGTATAGAATAAATATAAGACAAGATTGTTTTTTAATATACAGACTACATTTATATTTCTCATAAAATTATGGTCCTATAAGCTAGTTAATAAACCCTCTAATTTTTAAATTCTTAATTTTAAACATTACTTAATTCCCACTCTTACATTCCACAAAAAAAATAAAGATTAAAACTTTTAACATTTGTCTGTTTTTTATATCAAAGACTATCTTGAGGTATTATTAAAAAAAAAAAAAAAAAAAGAGAGAGAATGACCAAAGAATGACCAATTATTAGAGATGGCATTTCCTTGATTTTATGTCTTTGGATTGTTTAATCCTTTTAGAATTTGCCTTATACTTTTAAGGAAAGATTTTTTCTGTCTCCACTTGCTTTTAGCACTCATATGCATTTCTAGAGAAATGTTATCATTTAAAAGATGGTCCTTTAAAAAGTGAAAACTTAAAATCTGAAAAAAGCTAAAAATCTGAAACAATTTTGTCTCATAATCCATTCTTATAATTACATTTAGAATCCAGATGCTCAAAAAATAAATATTAAAGTGTGCAATACATTTTAATTAATGACTACACTTAATGACATAAAGGGAAATTACATCATGGTTGGCCATATTATATTTATTTTGAAATATTTTTTATTCCCAAATTATGTCAATATAAAAGCAGTCTTTCCTCCCTAATTTCTTAAATGGAATGCTTCATGAATTTTCATGCCATCCTTACATGGGAGCCATACTAATTTCTGTATCATTCCAATTTTTAGTACATATGCTGTTGAAGTAAGCATTCCTTTCTCAAATCTTAATAATAGTCACCACCAGTAATTTGGTATGTATCTTTCAAGATATAATTTTCCAAATTGGCCAAAATATAGAATATTGCTTTATCCCATTTAAAATTTAAATAGTGATTACAAAGTGATTCATTCATTTATCATCATTGAGAAGCTTTCAGTTCTTATGTAGTCAGTAGGTGGTAGGATTGTATTACATATAATCTGAATTTAGTTTTGAATGCTTATTTGTTCTAATATGAATTCCCACCTATATGCTTTTTGTTGTTTCTCTGTAAAAAGAGACACAAGAAATAGTTTATAATTTTTCTATAACCAAATAAAATTATTTGTTGAGTGAGCTTAAGAATTATATAACTTGAAGTTATATTTGTTATTGTTCTTATAATTTGTTGGTGTATATTTTAAAAATAGCTATCATGGGAACATTAAGAATTACCACAAAAAACTGGTAAGATTTTATGGTAATCATCAATGCTCAAAAGAAAAAAAATAAAGTTTTTTTTTAATTGCACAATAAAAGCAAATATATATGGAGCATTTAAGTTCTTCAAATTTAATATCAAATGCATACAAAACAACTTACTTGAAGAGAAAACACAAATTGATGCTCAAAAATTTTGAGAGATCGATTTAAAACTGAAATGGGAGGAAAAGGGGAAGGGCACAACCATTGAATGAATGACACAGCCATTGAGGACAGGACAAACTTGTTAGAACCAAGATGGTGGAAGATTCAACTTCCAGTAGACCTTGAGCCTTATGGCACACCCACAGGGACCATGACAGTTCCCAGGCTGACCATAAAAGGTCAAACAGTGGGTAGGTGGGGCATTTCCTGGAAATACTCACTTCTTCCCCAAAGTAGTTGGAATAATCCTGCTCATTAGCATATGAAATTACCAAGCCTATAAAACCTAACAACCCTACACCTTGTGGTCACTCTCACTCTTGCTCTGTCACTCTCACTCTATAGCTCTCTGCTTCTCAGGTGGCCCACACTCTGTTTATGGAGTGTGTATCTCCTAAGCCATTTTACCTTCTCAGTGAGACAGACTGCACTCTGTCTATGGAATGTATATCTCTCGAAATAGACTTACTTTCACTTTACCATGCTTTGCCCTTGAATTCTTCTCTGCATGAAGCAGTAACCTATTCTCCCCAAACAAAACTTGTATGTTGCTAGTGTTCATTTGTTTAGCTTCAAACACTTGGGGTGTTTTGACAGAAGGTGTTATTTGATGTTTGTGTCATACAATAACATCACTTAATATGATATAGCAAATCACATGGGATGTCCTTTACCAGCATGTCAAAAATAATCTATTTTGCCAACTGCAGCATATATGGAAGACAGCAAATCACATAGGCCAAGATTAAATGCCTCTATATAGTATCCTACTGAAAATAAATTTAATTATCCAAAAGTCATCATAGGTTATGTTACCATAGAAAGATAAACTTGGTAACATCATTATGCACTAGCTGTACCAGAGGAAGTAGCATTACCATGCATTTTTTTCTCATTTCCAAACAGAATGAATTTGAAAGAAAGTTAGATGGATTCCTGAGGGCATGGGAACAGCCAGACAGATTTACTGTAGACAACATTATGGTGCTCTAGTACATTCCTTTTAGTGATTATTCTGAGTCAAAGTTGTGGCCAAAGGGGACATTATTCTTAGGAGAATTCCTAGTATGCTTTATATCTCTAATAATGTTAGGCAGTTAGATAGAAATGAGCACCAGGCAAGAGGAGAGGAAGGGGGAGTGAGCAACCCAGAAAATAGCAGTACACCTGAACTCAGGATAAGGAGCTCCAAAAAAACATTTACTTTCTCTAAATTAAGGTCAGCAAAAAAGCTGACTAGAACTGAATGCTGTGGCTGCACAGTAGAGAGAAGAACCTGGCTTAAGTTGACCCAATGCTCATTATAATTAATTAACATTAAATTTTGAACCCCTCCCATAGGTATATCTTTATGCATCATGAGTAAAAACATACATTAAAGAGATAGGCAAGCCTGAGCACTAGGAACATGAGATGTCAATCAGCCTGAGCACACAAAGAACCTGAGCCATGAATCAATCAATCAATCAATCACAAAAATGTCCCTAAGCGAGGGTATTAAAAACAGGAAAGACAAAAGAGTGGTGTAATTTTTTTCTCTCTTGAATTGGCTAGCCCCCAATTCTCAAGGGTGTACTATATTGTACTATCTTTTTGTTTCACTAATGAAATCTGCTGTTTATATCATTCTGTCTCCCATTAGAAATTCTTTTTTTTTTTTTTTTCGGGTGACTAAGAACCAAGGTAATCTTTGTTCCCCTCTTCCTGGTAACAGTTAAACCTGGTAAACTTATATTCTCCTCTCTGTTTTCAGTTATGGTGTCTGAGATTAGCTACCTCTGCATTGACTTTGAGACTTTGAGGAAAAACGTGTCTTTGAATTGGAAACTGAGATAACAATTATTAGCAAAGAGTAAAAAAGAAAGGGTTCCTTCCACATTACTGGATATTATTTATTACCTTTTTTGTTTATTCGCTTTGTGTGCTCTTCTGAAAAACTGCTAGCTAGGAAGGGTTACATCCATTCTCAGCAGACAGGGTCACAGGATTCAAAAATCTTGGTATACTAATCATTTTTGCCCTCTATTCACACAATGCATTTTATTATTGCTATTACTGTTTTTGTTGATGTTTAAACTTTTTAGTTTATAAAAGTAAAATTCATGTTCACTTTTCTGAAAGCTAGAAAAGATAATAACCCACTTTTCCAGTGACAATCTCCAGTGAATATTTTTTTGACCTATGGCCTGAAAAGCTCTACATTTTGCCTAGTCTGTTTACTGGGTAATTTGATAAGATATGGGCAATGTGCAATGGGAAGCATTACAAAGGGAAAAATTAGTAAGAGCAAAAGTCCTGTGAATGAGGAAGCATGGTACACTTGAGCTACTGAAAGAAGTTTGTGCATCCTGAGAGAAGAAAAAATGGAGGGAGAACTTTTGCATAACTTTTGCAAAAAGTGTGGTTATTAAGTTGAAAGGAAAAAATGAGATGATTCTGGACAAGAACTTGTAATCACATGTATGAAGGTAGAATTTTACTTTTATTTTTCACATAAACTTGAAGAGTAATGAGTATTTGAAGGTCAGTGGAACAGATAGTGTAGAGAGCCTGATGGAATACATAAGAAAGATGAATGTGATTGATAACACAAATTTTCCAGAACTAAGTTAAAAATAGAATTCAAAGAACAGATGAAAGTCATGACATAAAATAGGAAAGGGCCAATTCTTCATACATAACAGCAAGGATGGTGGCCTAGTGGATTCATGTCTATAGTTCTTTCATGTCAGTGAGCACCAAGAATAATGGCTTGAGGTCCTGGCTCACCCATCCTGGGTGACCATCGGTCTAGAAATCTGGTCACCTGAACTAGATTTTGGTGAAAAGATAGCTGTTTTATGATATGTTTGGATATTTTCTATAAGAATAAACATATTTGTCCTTATAAATTTTACCTCTCTCCAATTCCTAATTATGTCTGGCTTCTCATGGAAGGATATTTCCAAGGAATTAAGAGTTAATAAGATGCAAAAATAAAATACTGCTTTTTAAAAAGCAATTATCTGTTTTTTTTTAAAGTCCATTCATTCCTGAACTAAAATTTTAGTTATTAAATATCTGAAATAATAATCAGTGCTGCTTCTGTGGCAGTTTTGATTTATGCTAAGGTACTAAAATTATGTTCCTTCAGGGTTTGTCACTAAAATATAGTTCTGCTTCAAATGTATATGTAAAAATAGATTTAATTACTTTTTGGTAAAATTCAAGGTATAATTGGAGATTAGAATTAAGAATGACATAGGCATGATTAGAAACTAAATTACAGGACAACAACTGTTTTAATAACATTTTCAAAGTAAAAGTATTTAGTAATTGCAGATTTATGATATTGATCATTTTGTAACTTATTTTCTAATTAATAGTGAAATTCATACTAAAATTAAACATATGTATTTTTCTTAGTAAAATAAAATGGCTTTACTTCTAAATTAGTGTTTCATCAAATAGTGTTACTTCCTCTTTGAATCTTTGTCAGTATAGCATAGAAGTTATTTAACTTCTCCATTATACTAGCATCAATATAAAAACTGCCAACTTTTACAGAAGCCAGCGATCCAATTTTTATGCAATTTGACAATACATTTTTAAAACTTTGTCAGAGAATATCACATTTTGAGCAACTAACACAGAGACTCTAATTCTTACCAGGACTTCTAATTGAGATGTATAAATAAAACCAGTTAAAACGTTGTTTTTAAACTGACATTTCAAAATATTACATTTACATTGTTTTACTATTTTCTCCTGAATTAGTTGAGTCCCTGCAGCCTGACTTTTCAGAAGAAGACTGGTCTTATTTTATACTCTGCTGGAATGAGTTCTTCATCAATACTTGGGCAACTGATCATGATCAACTGCAGGACTTGGATCCTTGGCCCTCAATCACATCATGTTGCTTCCTTAGCAACAATTGTTGATATGGTGAATCTTCAATGGGCTTATTATTATTTCAGGCCCTCTGTCATGCTAAAGGAAGACCAATTACTACCACTAACCACAAATACAAAGCTGGCAGTGAGTTACAGTACAGCATACCAACTCGTGGTCATATCAAGGAGTAGATAAGTGCTTCCCTAGACTCATGTAGCTTAAAACCTCCTCAGATCCTCGATCCTGATATCCAGTCCTTCTGGTTGCTGTGAGCAACCCCAGAGTGGAATGGCCATTGGGTTGGGGCAGGGTGACCTGTTCCTCATCCTGTTACCCTAGTGAGTAGTGCCCCAGCAGGTCTACTATATGTGCTACCTTCTGTATGTGCTCTCCATTTGCCTCATAAGATCAATAGTCTCTATCAATCACCTTTCAATTCACCAAGATATGTTAATATGCTCTATGAGGCAAAATCTAGATCAGACTATAAAGGGGGTCAAAATAGTGCAATTATGCTGAAAGGTGAAAGACATCTTTTATTACAAAAGTGAGAAAATTTGCTAGATGGAAGAAAACCATTGTTACATTAATAAGGCCAACCATGACTTTAGCAGAGACCTACAATTCTTACCAAGGTTTATGTATATGGTTTCAGAAAAGGACACAGAACACGTGTTCCTTTGAAAAAAGTACACAATAGACAATGACAAGAAATACTTAAATGGTGTTCTTGTCCCCATCCCTGCTTATACAAACCAGATAATTCCCCTTTTCTAGAAGTGTTAAACAAGGCATATAATTTGCAATCATTCAATCATATAGAGATGAATATAATATTATACATTTGCTTTCCTCTCTCCAGTGCCTATTTTTTATATATAAGCATGGAAATTCAAATACTTTCTTTCCTTATCTCCTTTCCATCTAACTATTGCCTGAGAAACAATTATTGTCAACGAAATACTTCAGGACATCTGCGGACCCTCAAGAGGATTTCATTTTCTCACTTAAATAATCAGATGCCACCATTCTATTCTTACCAGTTTATTCTGTTCCTGAAATGAATATATTGTCTGCAGCTAGACAAGATCATGTTATCACAAAGGAAATAATTGAGTCTGACTTTTGAACTAGAGAACTGATTGAAGAATTCAGCTTCTTTTGAATTTCTTGCATAAGTGAGGATACGATGCCTATATTTTTAGGTCACTATTGGTTGTATTATCTATTTCTTCCTGCTAAACTATGTCCTGATTGACATAATTATAAATGTAAAATTTTGTAGTTTTTTGAATATCTTCATATTTATTCTTTTTTTCCCTAAGTCACAGAAACTTATTGGAAACAAACAAGCTGCAGCAAAGTGACACTCAGCACACATTGCCCAATTGGCAAAAAGGGGGGTACAAGTGGGCAGATGACCACTGGGAACCTCCTGCTGGGTCTCTGGCCCTTTGGGCTGGAGTGTGCAGGCCCAGGCCTGACCCAGAACAAAATATAAAAATAAAATCTGTGGTCCAGCTGTCCCTGCCTATGTCAGTTCATCTGGGCAGGGCACTGGCTCTTCTCACCAAGCCCTGTGTTGTCCAGTCCAGCCATAGTGCAGGTGGCAGGAGTCCATGGGAGTGAGCAGACATCCACAGGCTAGAGCCAAAGGGCTAGGCAGGCGTGGCCTTCGGCAGCACTGGTACTGTGGCAGCGTCAGGATCTGGCCAGCAGCTGTGGACGCCCTGGGGCCTCTCAGGTGAGAAGGTCCAGGCAGTCTTTGAAGCTGGGTGAAGCTGGGGTCTCTGTTCCTCTTCTTCACATTGGATCACCAGGACACTGTCCTCTTCCATGGTGCTGGTCCCCTCGTTGCCTCCACCACTGCTGTCTTCCTTCTCTTCCTCCTCCCTAGCTCCATGTCCAGTTCGTTGCCTGCCTCCGAGGAAGTGTAGGTGGACCCACTGATAATTGAGCAGCACTAGAAGAAAATAATCCTTTTTAGGCACTTGTTGACGTAGTTGAAGGACCAGTGGCTGCCATCTTCCCCAAAGGAGTCTGAATCTAAGTCTGGGTTGTAGCTGTAGATGTCACATTCCGTCAGGCAGATCTCCTCATCGACTGCGTTCACAGCGGTGGCTTCAGGGCCTTGAACGCCTCTCATATGGCTGAGAACAGACTGCAGTTGACTGCGTTCACCACCCACCTGAGGCAGGGTTCCTGGCTAAAGACGTGGCTTGGAGCTGTGCTGAAGTCATAGTCTGGCCAGAAGGACAAATTGAGCATGGCAGTTAGGTAGAAGAGGGTCTTGCAGCTGCGCTTGTCACTGAGGGGGGCCTCGTCCTTGCCAGCTTGGCTCTTACTCAGCCTGCTGGGGCTGAGGCCCAAGGTCTCAGGTGGGACAGTGCCTCCAGCATGTGTGGCTCACCCTCCTGACAGAAGTGCTTGTACATGTGCTTGTCATCTCCGGCCATCTTGCATGAGTAGCTCTCAATCCTGCAGATGATGTGCGCATCTCCGGTCTCCACCGTCAGCTGCGAGTTGATGGCCTCGAAGCTGGAGTTCTCCAACAGCTTCATGTTCTTGGGGTAGGGTCTTGTGCTTCAAGGGTCTAGTATTGCCTGCTTGCTCAGCGCTCAGTCAGGCCTGGCCAGCTGGCAGAATCAGGTCATTGGCGTTGGTGCGGGTGAGAAGGCATGCGGGTCCCGAGCAGCGCAGGCTCCTCAGGACTGGATGGCAGTGTTGCCGCCTCCGCTCTGGCCACTCTGTATCTAGGGGAAGAAGCTCTGCAGCGACGTCCTGTTACTCCTAACCCTGCTGGCCCATCCTGGCTGCCACCACCACATAGCCTCACCTCTAATCAGTGCCCGACTATCGTGACCGACCTGCCCACCAACTGCCACAGAAGGGTTAATATTTATTCTTGACAATGTATGTTTTATCCTTTGTCAATTTATTTTGTGGTACACTTATTTTATTGTTGGATTGTTAGACTGTTCACTAAATTATTTAAAATTAATTTTTGAAATTAGTATTTATGATATATAAATATAAACTGCATATACATAATTTTACATACACTCACATATATACAATAAGTATGTATAAATTTAATCTGAAATCTAGCAAAAACCAAAATGTCAAATTTTAGATACCTTAACCAAAGTAATATTACAAAACAAAATCACTTGTATATTAAAAGAGATCAAGAACCTAGTAAAAATTGCTATGCAGCTGCTAGAGTTTTTATAACAGTACTCCAATTATATAGAGAACTTACATAAGCGATTTTTTTTTCTGCAGTATGCTTGTAAACAATCCACTGGACTATCTCACAGACAATAGTTATTTTTTCAAGCAGTCCATTTTCCTCAATCTATGTATGAATTCATGAGGAATTGATAGGTCAACATTTGTTTTTTTCATTTTAAAATCCACCTGTGCTTATCATTGATTCAGATAGTCCTAAATTAAATTATTGTCATATGAATTGTAAGGAATTTGATATTTCTACAAGAAATGTATTTTGAAAAATACAAGTGTTAAGTCATGCTTTCTTTCCTATTTGTGTTGAAGCAAACAGAAACCTTATTAATAAAATTATTCAGAATATGATTCTGTACTAGCAGATTTTTCTCAAGAACTAAAGACATAGTAGTTCACAATGACAAATTTCTGTGTAAGAAAATATAACTCAAACTCAATACTAATTTGAAAAATATTTACTGAGCTCCAAATGTGAGTCAAATGCTGGTTCCCTTCAAAACCTCTATCATCTGTTGGAAGATAGGGAAAAGAAAATAGGCCATTGTACACACTCTAGAAGTATAGATGATACTTTGGGAATAAATAAGAGGGATACTGAATCCAGTTTTGGAAATGGAGACTAGCAGAAGTAAGAATTTGGTGTATGAAAAGGAGTGAAAGGGATAGATACATGCTGGGGTGAGGAAACAAAAAGATATAACAATTCTAGCAACCATACACTAGTTAATTGAATGTGTTACCTCACCACAGAGAAGATGGTAAAAGATGAAGAAAGGGTCAGGAATAATTCATGAAATACTTTGTATGCTATGCTAAAAGATTGGGCTGTATCTGTAGGACACTGAAAAACTATGAAAATATTTTAAGATTAGAATGATAGAATCAGGTTTATATTTTGAAATACTACTTTGATTACAGTACAAAGCTTGGATTTTTGAGGGGCTGGAATTTGGAGAGAATAGGCTAGGGGCATAGTTAACAGACTATTACATTGATTCCAGTGATATACAGTGGTCACCTAAATTAAATGAGTGTCAAAATAAAGATTTGTGAATGGATTTGCAAGCTAAAAAGAAAGTAAAATACCTGAAGACTTATTTTCTCTGTGATATAGATCACAAATTTAGTATGATGGGAGATAATAGACTAGAAAGACTGAAACATAGCTGTGTGGGAGAATGGAGAGATAATTGAGTAGTCTGTAGTGTTCCAATTCCTGTCATAAAATGTGACTTTTTAGATGAGAATTTCCAGTACACTTGCCCCTAAATACTAATTTATATCAAAAGGTCATCATTTTTATTTTTGTTTGTCTGTCTGTTTTAAACATATCTCAATTTGGAAACCTATCTGTGTCAGGCATTTAGCCTTTCATATATATTTTCTCATTTAATCCTCTTAACAACTCTGTTTTATTGTTATTATTATTATTATTACTATATAAGTTTCAGGTGTACAGAAATGTAGTTCAACATCTGTATACAGTACAGAGTGATCACTACAATAAGTCTAGTTACCATCTATCACAGTGCAGTTTATACTTCACCTATTTCCCACTCCCCCCAACACTTTTCTGGTAACTACTAATCTCGTTTACATATCTATGAGGTGTTTTGTTTTATTTTATTTGTTTGTTAAAAATTATGCTTTTTAAGAGTCATTTTTCCACTAAAACAGAGCAGAGTCTTGGTCAAATATGTATACTTAGCAAATGCCACAGGAGGAACTTCTACACAATGTTTTTATTCTAAATTATTGGTGTCTATAAAAACTTTGGAGTTACTGAAGTAAAAGTTTTTTCTTTGTTTTGAACTCACACACACACACACAGGTGTATACACACATACACACACAAGCCAGGATCCATGACAAGATACAGTAAAGAAATAAGGATCCTTTTCACAGCTGGTCTGTCATGCTTATCAAGTATTTTGTTGATGTCAAAGAATTTTTCATTAATTAAGAAATCTATGTGAGAACCTCTAAAATGCATAAATAAAGCAAAAATCTGGAAATCTGTGGTAAATTAGCAGCATATGGATCATAATATTTTTAAATGAATTACAGCAAAGAAACATTGTTATAACTCCATTCAGTTATCAATTGCTTGCTATACATTTAATTTTCAAAAATGTTACCAAAATCATCAATTATGATTTGGAATAACAAGAAGGGAAATTATGAGATACTTTCTTTTCTATAAAATGATCAACAGTTTACTTAACATTCATTCTTTAATTCAGTGTGCACTGAATGTGGAAGATAAGATTCCTGTACAAAGACTCCTGCTTTTCTTTCTGATGTAGAAGGAAAGATACACAGGCAATTTTACACATGCTGAGAGTAACTCATACTTGGTGGTGATGTTGGGGTGGGGACTGGATCAGGATTGAGAGGTTTTGTTACCATTAGCAGGTACTGGGTACTCAAAACACAAGCAAAAGCTAGGCAAAAAATGCTTTCCTTATTTGTATCATTTTGATTATCCAGGTTTATTTTGCTAATGACTAGGTCATTAGTGGTAATTAACTATCTGACTTACCCATAAGGTAAGTTTAATTTTGATTCTTGCCCTGTTAGTGTTTGAAAATATTAGAAAGGAGACAGGTGGAGAGAAACAGTCATAGAAGGAGAATTATATCTTGACAACATTGTAGTTATAAAATTCTAAATTTAGGCAACAGATATGGGATGGCACTTAAAATTTTCCTCTTTATATTCCTATTTGGTATCATTCATAATTAAGATAATTAAACTTCCCAGAAAAGAAAGTTTTTGAGATTTGTTTGTGTTCTAGAGTGGATGTGAGGCTTTTGGATCTGGCGAGGGCAGTGTTAAGCAAACATGAAGTTGGTATGATGATTCCAACACTGTGGGATTTTAAGCAGTTTTACCAAAAACACTTTCCCTACAGACTTCCAAGAGCACCTGGTATATCTGTCAACAATTTGTTAAGGCATCTATGTACCATTCAAATAAATCATCATTTTCCATAGCCCTAGCATTATAAGGAACTTAGAATCTATAAAATAAAACCTATTCCAGTGTAGATGGATGATTCAAAAATTCCTTAAATATATTTACCTGGTATCTGAATAGCCCAAGACAAAAGTACTATCACAAAACTAATTTCTTAATTGCAAAATATTTCTAATAATTAGAAAAATGATTCTTTTTTTCTTTTTCAGTTTCATTATGTAGAATTATTACAATTCAACTGCACATCCACATTATATTGAATGTAAATACATATATATATACTGCACTGTTTTTTAGTTTTCATATATGTACTAATTATTGTTTTTAAGAACAGATTAGATCTTTGGCTTTTTAAACTTACATATTTATCAAAGGAATAAAGCCAACTACAAAGTAAGAATCAACAGAATGCAGTAATCCAATCATAAACAGTCTAATATGCTTACACATATTCAGGAAATCAAAATAATAATTAGTTCATTTGTGTCATTATTATTATTATTACAGTCTTTATAGAAATGATATAATACGGCATTTTTCTTTCTCTTTCCAGCCCACTGCACTTACAATGACAATCTTCAGGTCCATCCATATTGCTGCAAATGGCATTATTTTATTCTTTTTTATGGCTAAGTAGTGTTCCATTGTATATATGTGCCACATCATCCCTATGCAGTCATCTGCCAATAGACATTCAGGCTGCTTCTATGTCTTGGCCATTGCAAATAGTGCCATTATAAATATTGGGGAACATATGTCTTTTTTAATTTATTAGAAAAATGATTCTGGCACAGAGCAAATATATCTTTTATAGTTTCTAAAAATTTATCTTGAGTCTTTTTATTATACCTACTTAAAATGTTAGCATATATAGACTTTTTTTTTTTCTTTTCTCTATGGAAGTAGGGGAAAGAGAAAAATATATTCAATTTGAGAAGTAGAGATTACACTTAAAGATATACTAAATTATATCCATGAGTCCTAACACTCTCCATCCATTAAAAGTGAGAAAATTATATCACAAAGTACCAGAAAGTAAGAACCATTAAAAAATACTATTTTATCTATTCATTTAATGTTTTTGATTGTTTAATATTTTTCAGGTGAATGAATAATGAGAATATTAATTTTTCTTCGTGACACTGATCTATATTCATTAAAATATTTAAATATTGAAGAAATGCTAAATTTTAAATTTGCTCTTTCCAAAGTTCCATAGTCCCATATTGATGTACAGAAGTTTTCAATTTCAAAAGTACTGCCTTGAGGGTGATCGGGCAAGATGGTGGAGTAGAAGGACACTCATAACTCACCCTTTACCACAAATACACCAAAACTCACATCCACGGGCCCACCCAGCCAACCAGAGCACCTGCTGAACACTGACAGAACAACCCTTTTTCAAAAGACAAAGACACAACAAATCTGGTAGGAGAAAAGAAAGAAGAAAAAGCAAAACAATACCTGACCAGTCCTTTGGGGAGGGAGCAGCAAAGGAGGAATATCACTCATTCACTGGGTCTCTCCCCCTCCATTAGAGAGATCAGTGGGATGGAGGGGGAACCTCAAAGCCTCATATTTGTATGGAACAGCCCTTGACAGACAGAACTATGTTAAATGGGCACAGAGGGTCTCTGCAACCCCCAGTCCTAGAGGCAAAGAGGCAGGTGGAGGACAGGACAGGCTGCCCTAACCAGGCAGAGGACTGGGGCAAGCTGCATAGAGACAACCCCAGGAAACTGCAGGGTGTTGTGCACTTTGGCTGGGAGGGTCTACAGAGTAGAAACACTTGAGTCCTCCATAAAATATGAAAAAAAGAAAAAAAAAGCAACACAGCTGGTGTGCCATGGGGGGAAGGGTGCCATAGACTTCATCTCCAAAAACCCACCTAACCAGCTTTCAGTCACCATATCCACTGGTGCTTAGCACCCAAGTGGGGGCAGAGGCAAAACCTGAATCTGTACCTAGGAGCTTAGTGACCTCATAGCCAAGCCAGACTTGTTTACAGCCCAAAGGAAATAGGATCTTTCTGCCCTGGTACCTCTGAGAACTCAACCCACTAAGACAAACGAAAAAGGAGCTGAGATCTGGCAGGGGAGCAGAGGCGAGTGCTGTTCTGCTGTCTTCCCTGAGCCTAAGGAGTGTGGTCCCAAGGCAAAGCAGGCAGCTGCACAGAGAAGGGGAGCTACTGGCATTGGGAGGGGACCCACCAACCTTCCATGTAGCAGTGCAGCACCTGACCCTGCTGTTGGGAGGGGCCACAACCTGCCCGCCTACCGTGCATGAGCTCAACATCTGACCACGGTATCCAGAGGGGAAATGACACGCTGAACTACCATGCAGCATTACCATGGCATCAGGAGGGGGCATGACCCACCAACCCATGTGTAAGATCACAGAACATGACCACAGTGTCAGGAGGGGGTGTGATCTGCTTGCTGACAGCCCTGGGAGAAGCACAGAACAGGGCAGCCAATGGAGGGGCTCTGGAAGCAGCAAGCTGAGTTCCCACAGCAGGGTGAGGAAAGAAAGATTTCTGGATAAAATATTTTAGGAGTCTCCACAGGAACACATCCAGTTTTTCTTTTTTCTCAGTTCTTACACTTTAGATAGAAAAATGAATAAACTCTTTAAGGACCAAAATGGATAACTAATACTCCATAAGCCACAGTGCCAGAGAGATATGAGCAAGATGAAAAAGCAGAGGAACTCTCCCAATTAAAGAACAAGAGAAATTCCCTGAAAGAATGATCAATGAAATAGACATTGATAGCCTATTAGATCAAGATTTCAAAAAAGGAGTTAACAAAGTACTGAAGGAACTAAAAAAGATAGTGTTTAGAGACATAGGATATGTCAAAAATGAAATTGAAGCTATAAAGAGGAGCCAAGTGAAATTGGAAAACATATTTGCTGAGATGAGAGCTGATCTAAAGGCTGTACAAAGCAGGCTAGATAATGCAGAGGAACATATAAGTGACCTAGAAGACAGGACAAGAGAAACCACCCACAGAAAAATGAAAACAATATAAAGGACCTATGGAATAATATAAAGCATGCCAATGTACACATAACAGAGGTTCCAAAAGAAGAAAAAAGAGCAAAGGGGATTGAAAAGGCATTTGAAGAAGTCGTGACTGAAAACTTCCCAAAACTAAAGATTGAATAAGGTATCCAAGTACAGGAAGCTCAAAGTGTTCCAAACAGGAAGAACCCAAACAGACCCATACCAAGACATATTACAACCAAGATGGCCAGGGTTAATGATAAAGAAATGATCCTAAAGGCAGCAGAGAAAAACAAAGAGTCAGTTACAGGGAAACCCCATAAGGCTTTCAGCTGATTTCTCTACACAAACACTAGAGGTCAGAAGGGAGTGGCAAGATATAGTCAAAGTCCTGAATGAAGAAAAGATGCAGCCTAGGATACTTTATCCAGCAAGGTTATACTTTAGAATAGAAGGAGAGCTAAAGAACTTCACAGACAAGCAAAAACTAGAAGTGTTTAGCAACATTAAACTCATACTAAAAGAAGTATAGAATGGTCTACTCTAAAAAGAAAAGAAGCAGGATGCTACAGAAACAAGAAAACCATAAATGGTAAGGTGGCAACTACCATGAATAACAAATGGAAAAAACATGAAATTGTAAAAGAAGACATCTAAATAATTAAGGGTGGGAGAGGGAAGCAAGAAAATACAGTGTTTTTTGTTTTTTTTTTCTCTCTCTCTTTTAAAACTTTTTTGTTCTCTGTAGGATGAACTATCTGTTTAATACAAACTGTCATAGTAATGGGTTAATAGACTGACAAAAAAGGGTAATGACAAGCCAAAATCTTACAGATGAGTCAGAAAAACTAAATAAAATCCAAGATAATACAAAGGAAAATTATCAAACCACAAAAGGAAGAAGAAAGGAACAAAGAGGAAATACCAAATCAACTGCAAATACAAGTTCAAAATGGCAATAAACACACATCTTTCATTGATTACTGTAAATGTCAATGGACTAAATGTTCCAATCAAAAGACATAAAGTGGCAGACTGGATAATAAAGCAATAACCTTCAATATGTTTCATGCAAGAAACCCACTTTAGGGAGAAGGACACATATAGATTGAGAGTGAGAGTATGGAAAAGGATATTCCATGCAAATGGAAAAGCCAAAAAAGCAGGTGTAGCAATACTGATTTCAGTAAAAATAGATGCCATAAAAGAAAGATAAAGAAGGACATTTTATAATGATTAAAGGAGTAATAAAAGATGAGAATATTACACACATTAATATATATGCTTCCAATATAGGATCACTTAAGTATATAAAGTAACTACTAACAGAGATAAAGGGGGAAATTTATGGGAATACAATCATTTTGGGAGACTTTAACACTGCATTAACATCACTGGACAGATCTTCCAGACAGAAAATAAGTAAGGCAACAGAGAAATTAAATGAGACAATAGAAAATTTAGATTTGGCATATATTTTCAGAACATTACACCCCTCAAAAATAGAATATACATTTTTTTTCAAGTGCACATGGAACATTTTCTAGGATTGATCATGTACTTAGGCACGAAAGAAGCCTTAACAATTTTAAGAAGATAGAAATTATCTCAAGCATCTTTTCAAACCACAATGCCATGAAACTAGAAATCAACTACAGAAAAACAAAGGATAAGAAACTGACAGCATGGGGATTAAATGGCATGCTACTAAAAAAAAAAAAAAAAAAAAGGTCAATGATGAAATCAAAGTGAAATTAAAAATTTCCTTTAGACAAATGACAATGAAAACACAACCAAACAAAATTTATGGGACACAGCAAAGACAAGGCCAAGAGGGAAGTTTATAGTGATACAGGCATTCCTCAAAAAAGAAGAACAATCTCAAATAAACAATCTAACCCACCAGCTAAAAGAATTAGAAAAAAAAAAAGAGCAAAAAAAAAAAAATCAGCAGAAGGAAATAACAATGATCAGGCAGGAAATAAATGAAATAGAGATTAAAAAAAAATAGAAAAAATGAATCAAACCAGGAACTAGTTTTATGAAAGAGTAAATAAAATCCAAAAACCTTTGGCCAAGCTCACAAAGGAGAGAAAAGAGAGAGGACAAATGAGCAAAATAAGAAAGGAAAATGGAGAAATTACAATCATTAACAGAAATACAGAATATCATACAAAAACATTATGAATATAATAAAAACAAAATGAATATATGGAAGCAAAATGGATAACCTAGAGGAGATGGACAAGTTTTTGGAAACATACAGTCTACCAAGACTGAATAAAGAAGAACTAAACTGACCACTTCAACAAACCAATCACTAGAAATAAAATCAAATTAGCAATAAAAAACCTCCCTAGAAATAAAAGTCCAGGACTGGACGGCTTCATTGGGGAATTCTACCAAACATACAAAGAAGAACTCATACCAGTCCTTCTCAAACTCCTCCAGAAGATTGAAAAGGAGGGAATACTCCCAAACTCATTCTACATAACCACCATCACCCTGATACCAAAACCAGGCAAAGATACTACCAAAAAAGAGAATTACAAACCAATATCACTGATGAACATAGATGCAAAAATCCTTACCAAAATATTATCAAATAGAATCCAACAGCACATAAAAAAGATTATACACCATAATCAAGTAGGATTCATCCCAGGGACACAAGGATGTTTCAACATATGTAAATCAATCAATGTAATACATCACATCAACAAAAGAAAGGACAAAAATCACATGATCATCTCAAAAGATGCAGAAAAAGCATTTGATAAGTTTCAACACACATTTATGGTAAAAACTCTCACCAAAGTGTGTATAGAGGGAACATATCTCAACATAATAAAAGCTATATATGACAAACCTACAGCCAGCATAGTACTCAACGGTGAAAAACTCAAAAGCTTCCCACTAAAATCTAGGACTAGACAAGGCTCTCCACTTTCACCACTTTTATTCAACATAGTCCTGGAAGTTCTAGACACAGCAATCAGGCAAGAGAGAGAAATAAAAGGAATCCAAATTGGAAAAGAAGAGGTAAAATGTCCCTATATGCAGATGACATGATACTATGCATAGAAAACCCTAAAAGGTCCCCACAATATTCTAGAAATAATTGAAGTATTCAGCAGGGTAGCAAGTTACAAGATTAATGTACAAAAATCACCTGCATTTATTTACACTAATCATGAGTCCACAGGAAAAGAGGTAAAGAAACAATCCTCTTTAAAATAGCACCCAAAGTAATAAAATGACTAGGAATAAATCTAACTAAGGAGATGAAAGAATTATACACAGAAAACTATAAATGTTTAAGAAAATTAAAGAAGACTTTAAAAAATGGAAAGATATCCCATGCTCCAGATTGAAAGAATCAATATTGTTAAATGTTCACACTGCCCAAGGCATTCTACAGATTTAATGCAGTCCCTATCAAATTATCCAGGACTGATTTCACAGAACTAGAACAAATCACAATAAAAATTATATGGAATCACAAAAGACCTAGAATTGCCAAGACATTAATAAGGAAAAAGAAAGAGGCTGAAGGAATAATGCTCCCAGTCTTCAAACAATACTGCAGAGCTACAGTAATCAAAACAGCATGATATTGGTACTAAAATAGATATACAGACCAATGGAACCAAATAGAGAGCCCAGAAATGAACCCACAAACTTTTGGTCAACTAGTCTTTGACAAAGGAGGCAAGAATATACAATGAAATAAAGACAGTCTCTTCAGCAAGTGTTGTTGGGAAAACTGGACAGCAGCATATAAATCAATGAAGCTAGAACAGTCCCTTACAGAATACACAAAAATAAACTCAAAATGGATAAAAGACTTAAACATAAGACAAGATACAATAAAACTCCAAGAAGAAAACATAGGCAAAACATCACCTCATATACATCTCAAAAATATTCTCCTAGGGCAATCTAGCGAAGCAATAGAAATAAAAGCAAGAATAAACACATGGGACCTAATGAAACTTACAAGCTTTTTCACAGCAAAGGAAACTATAGTCAAAACAAAATGACAATCTATAGAATGGGAGAAAATTTTTGTAAAAGATGAAACTGACAGAGGCTTGATCTCCAGAATAGATAAGCAGCTCATATGACTTAATAAAGAAAAAACAAACAACCCAATCCAAAAATGGGCAGAAGACCTAAACAAGCAATTCTCCAAGGAAGAATTATGAATGATCAATAGGCACATGAAAAAATGTCCAATATCACTAATAATCAGGGAAATGCAAATCAAAACTACAAAGAGGTATCGCCTCACATCAGTCAGAATGACCTTCATTCAAAAATCCACAAATGACAAATGCTGGCGAGGCTGTGGAGAAAAGAGAACCTTCCTACACTGTTGGTGGGAATGCAGTTTGGTGCAGCCACTGTGGAAAACAATATGGCGATTCCTCAAAAGACTAGGAATAGACTTACCATATGACCCAGTAATCCCACTCCTGGGCATATATCAAGAAGAAATCCTATGTCAAAAAGACCTGCACCCCAATGTTCATAGCAGCACTATTTACAATAGGCAAGACATGGAAAAATCCTAAATGTCCATTGACAGATGACTGGATAAAGAAGAGGTGGTATATTTATACAATGGAATACTATTAAGCCATAAATAATGACAACCTAACGCCATTTGTAGCAACATGAATGTCCCTGGAGAATGTCATTCTAAGTGAATTAAGTCAGAAAGAGAAAGAAGAATACCATATGAGGTTGCTCATATATGGAATCTAAAAAAAAAAAAAAAAAAAAGAAAAAGAAAAAGACAAATGAACATAAATAGAAAACAGAAACAGACTGATAGACATAGAATATAAACTTGTGATTTTCAGGGGGAGGGGTTTGGGAAGGGATAGACTAGATGTTCAAAATTTGTAGATATGGATAGTTATATATAGAATAGATAAACAAGATTATACTGTATAGCACAGGGGAATATATACAATATCTTGTGGTAGCTCATGGTGGAAAAGTGTGTGACTATGAATATATGTATATTCATGTAAAACTGAAAATTGTGTTCTACACTGGAAATTGACAAGATTTTAAACCAACTATAACTCAATAAAATAAAATTTAAAAATAAGAAAATAGTGCAGACCTACCCCTTAAAAATAAGGCTAATCTATTCCTTGTTCAATCCTTCTCTCTGTTATAAAACAATGTAAATTCTTTAGTTTAAATTTCAGTGTGACCTTTCAGAGAGATAGATTTGGAGTTACTGTGCTAAGCAATCCTTGACTCTTTCTTGACCTTCCTTGTATCCAAGTTGTACAGTGTTAAGTATTAATGATACTATTTTAACTATAATCATGGTGGATACCTATATAGATTTACAGATAGGTGTATATCTATCTATTTATCTTTCTATCTATCTATACCTCAAATAATCTATATTTTGGATTCTTTAAGCCAATATATAGGGCCATTTAACACAAGCTAAACAAAATATGTTTTGTCATTTAAGCATTCCTGTAGAAGAGTCTATATTTAAACTCAATATGACATTCTTCTGCTTAAAATACTTCTGTTGCATATGTTTCTTTTAGGATAAAATCAAGCTCCTTTGACTAGTTTAACAAGGATAGCCTTAAATATCTTCACCCTGTTTATTTTTTCCCTCCTTAATTCTTGCTACTAGGTTTGTTACAAACGATAGGCTATATCTGCATGCAATTATCTTCACGTCCCTTAATGGGTTATACTCTATCTCAACTCAAAGATTTTGAACACACTCAGTCTGGACTATTAATTTTTTGTCCTTGAGATCTCAACCAAGTCATCTCTTTACATAGGAAATTTTCTCTTAATGTATCTCCTCATGACTCCTTACCCCAATCTTAATTTTGTACCCAACTTTTATGCATATCTCTATTGTAGCCCTTAATGCAGTGTATTTTAAGTCCACCTATTACTCAAAGATATTTTAATTTCCATTACCCTTTTGTTAGTTAGTTATATAAGCTGGGGCACTAGGCAGATAAGTGGAGGAGAAGGAAATTCTCTGGGAGATGATATTATGCTCACCTCCAGCATAAAGATACTTTACTTCTTCTAAATAAGTGCCAGCAAACATAATGTGACAATGAATATATGTATGTTCATGTATAACTGAAAAATTGTGCTCTACACTGGAATTTGACAAAATTGTAGAATGACTATAACTCAATAAAAAAAAAGTTTAAAAAAAACATAATGGTTAAAACCTGACAGCCATGACTGCACAGTAGCAGAAAGGACTTAACTGGACACAATGAATATTCATTGAATTATAATTAACATTGCACTTTAGCACCCCCACCATGGGTTTTCCTTTGTACACCATGGATAAGAACATGTCCAAAGGGGCCAAACATGACTAAGCATTCCAGGGACAAGAACCATCAATCAATCAAGAGACCACCTCAAAGCAAGGGTATAAGAGAAAGGGGAGGGAAAAAACACCACTTTTCCTCCCTTGGATCAGCCTGCCTCCTGTTCTTAAGGGTACAATTTTTTCTTTATTTTTAAATAAATCTTTAAAAATCTTTTGCTACACAATGCACCAT
Source organism: Camelus ferus (assembly GCF_009834535.1). Classification (NCBI taxonomy): domain Eukaryota; kingdom Metazoa; phylum Chordata; class Mammalia; order Artiodactyla; family Camelidae; genus Camelus; species Camelus ferus. The sequence goes on from NC_045709.1 coordinate 63,072,674, forward strand.
CTCCCAAGTATAAACTTGACTTTTGGGTATAAGAAGAATCAATGTCTTTACACTTTGAGGGGAACCCTTTTAGGGGTGTTTGTTTTATGTTAGTATTTCACAATATCCAATAGCAAGAAAATGAATATTAAATGGTTTTGTGAAAATATATTGAACATGATTTTCACTAAGTTAAATATATGTGCAGAACAGAGGTGAGTAAATATAGTTGTCAACTTCAGTCATTGATAAAAAAAAGTTGTATGATTTGGAAAATAGCTCTCCACACAACCACTAAAATGGCACTGTCAAGTATGCAAATGACTTTCATATTGCAATAATCATTTGCCATATCTTAGTCCTAACCTTATTTCAGTGGTCACTTACATTTGAACCAGAATTCTAGGCTCTAATGTCCAAATTCTTACTCTTGTTGACAATTTCCATTGGGGATCAATTAGGAATTGTAAAATTAACTTATCTAAAACATATTTTGAATTTTTCCCTAAACCTTTTTATTCTGCAGATATTCTTCCAAATCAGATAATGGTAATCCTATTCCTCCTATTCTTCTCAGGCAAAAATTATTGAGGTCAGTCTTTGTTGACTCCTTTCTCTCTCTTGGCCCAGCCATTTATCAGAAATGTTCTTGGCACCATTTTTAAAAACATTCATAATTTTATCATGTCTTGGCCCCTCAAAAGTTATCCTCCAGTTTGAACCCCTTATGTCCCTTTCCTAGATTACTGTAAGAGACTTAAAAAAGTCTCTTAAACTTCTGTCATTGACAAATTACTGCATGATTTGCTGTCATATTTTCTTCAGTTCTTTACTCAAAATCTATCATGATGGTGATGTCTTTTCTGGTAACTTTATTGAAATTTTCATCAAAGTACTCCATATCAGACATACAAATACAAATACATATATAGCACTTTCTATCACTTTTTCTGAATTGATTGTTTCCTGTAGCACTAATTAGTATCAATAGGCAGAAGATGAAAAATCTGTTGCACATCTGCCAGCAAAGGAGGAGGGATAAGTCACCTCTTCTATATTAATTCTACATTAATTATAATAATAAATGTTATCTGTTAGTAAGTTTGGTTCTTAGGTTACAAATACAATATCACTTTAGGTTTGGGTTCACTGCATTCATGGAACAACCCAACAGAGCCTTATCTGCATCTAATAACATTTAAATGAACTTCACATTGGAAACAGTCTACTAAAATTTGGGAGAAAATTAAATATACTTTACATGTGAGATGAGCATAAATAAGAATAAGTAATTTTAACCAGAGAGGGCTGTGTTCAGTTAGAGATGCCTAAAAATCCTTTGCTCTTTCCTCATTGAAATGTGAGGCTTTTTTCTCTTCCCTTGAATCTGGCCTTGCCCAGTGATTTATTTTGACTAATAAAATAAGAAGTATCATTAAATTATGAGATAGGGTCTTAAGTGTTCTGCATGTTCTGTCTTTACCATTTGAAATTCTCCTTTTTGGAACTCAAACACCAATGCTGAAAGAAAGTCTAAGTACTCATGTGCAAAGGCCTTTGTGGAGGAGAAATGAGGCTCCTGGCCTGCAGGCCCATCTGAGGTCCTAGCTACCAGTCAGTGAATTAAGATATTTTGGAGTGTTTAGCCATGCCAGTCCTTCAAGTAATACCATATAAAGCAAAATCACTGTCAAGTCAATCCATTAAATATGAAATATAATAAACATTTGTTATTTTGAGGCACTTTTATTACACCATAATACATAAGGCAAAACACATTATTTCAAGGACCCAGGCTTCCTTCCATTTTGTTGCTCTGCTATCCTCTAGAAATGTGGTGTCCTTTTAAGAGTTTCCTATACCTAGGTAAGAGATGAGGGAATAAAGATATGGGAAATCATAAGGGAAATATTTTAAGAACCATATATGAATGTAGCATAGATCTTTTGCCCATATCCATTGGACAGAATTTGATCAATAAGGTTACAAACAACTACTAAGAAGCTCAGAAAATAGTCTAACAGTGCACCTGAAGAAGAGAAAAAAATTATCACTTTCCACAATAAGGTAGAAACATAAGCACTATAGTATTTTCCATAGTAGAGGAAGCAAGGGTATATACACACTGTAATTGTATAGATATCAAAGTAAAAGTTATGGGGAAAAGATTATTAATTTGAAATAAATCTTTGGTAGAATGAATGAAAACTAAATTTGGAGACTTTTCTGGAATTCAGTTGTAATTGTAGATTACAATTTTATAATGGCAACAAACAGTTCTCTCAGGAAAAATTCTGTTTAAGCCATGGACACTTTAAGAAAAAAAAAAAAAGATTATGTCATTGAACCAAAGTTGTGTTTTTGGAAAATTATGTGGAATATTCAAGGAACAAGTGAGAGAACTGCATTTCCTAGAGAATTAGGAGATCATGTCTATGATGGCATGACTTGTCATAGAAAAAATAATAAAAACAAGGAGCACAGAGATTAGTAACAAGGAGTAATAAAGTTATAAAATTATCAGTGAGGTAAAGTATCATGTCCAATGGGATTAATCAAGTGGAAAAAATAGAAGAGATAAGTATTTGAGGCCACAAAATTATTTTAGTGGTGGTAAAATTGTAGATGATGATAAGTTCTTCCAACTATCCCTATCACTAAGTAAGTGAATTGGGCTGAAGTGGAGTGCCAGGAAAGATTTTATATATATGTATATATATAAGAATATATGTATATATAAAAATGACAAGACAGTGTAGGTCAGACCTATACATATTGAAATAATTCAAGGTTATTCTAAGACTTGAATAGGAAGTTTTTTTACATATAGAATGCCCAATTTTAATAAAGGTAGGAAATGATAAGACTAAAAGTACATATTTCTAATGATGTGAAAAAGTGATTAAGAAAGAGAAATTTGTTATGAGCCTCAAAGAAGAAATTGTTCACTTTAAGTTGATTGATGATCTCTGAATTATAGTGGAAAATCATGGAATGGTGACCTAATAAAGAATTTCTACTTCCAAAGCCTGGAGGAAAAACAAAAGTTGTGGAATTGTGAATTGTATGTGTGTTTCTGCCATGTTAAGGCTTTCTGAAAGATATTTACTGACACGTGGGACCAGAACTAAAAATTGTAAGTCTCAGAATGTACTTTATGACTGATTAAACAGGAAGAAAACTCCATAAAGATTTACTTCTCAGAGATACACTTTCATTTCAAAGGGAGGAGAGCTGATACTCAAGACTTATCTTTCCCCTGGAGATATTTATTTACATTATCAATTAGAGCACAAACATGGGACTTCTTTGGAGCAAAGGTTTTTCTTCTTTCTTTCAAGAGGGGAAGGATGAAGCATATATATAAGTAGTTAACATTCTGTTTCTTTGATCCTTATGTCTAGTACAGACCATAGTATGTGCAGGGTAACATGGTTCTCAGCAAATTGCCCCTGGAATAAGATCTGAGGAAAGGTAAGATGGCATAATTATTATGTAAGTACTAATAATTTATCTGCCCAATAGAGAAAACTCATGTGAGCATTGCATATATTATATTAAGTATATATTAAGAAACTTACATTAGTATAACTGGGGAATGCCAGGCTTTACTTATGATCTGTTAGATATGGGAGAACAATATCAAATCAAAGATAAGTAAGAATATAACTTAGTGACTGTGAAGGTCAGAATGAAATGCTTTGGTTAAGAATAGAGGAAACACAAAAGAGTATGGGAGTGAGACTATAAGATGGAATAAATGACCTTGGGAGGAGGTTAAATGTAGATGGTTACTGAAAGTGTCCCAGATATGAGATGCCATCAAATAAGCTACATTCAAATTTTCAACAGGAACTGATACAGAAAGTTTCTATGACATAATTAATCATGGCAAATGGAATGTTACTGAGAAATTACTGTGACCTTAAATATGTCTCAGACAGTTTCATATTCTATCTGAATCCTGACTTTGTAGTGAAAACAGACACCGATTTCTAAGGTAAAAGAGCTCAGAACTGGTCTTGCCTATAATTGTCTATAATTCAAAGGAAATCCTAGCCAGATCCTACTGTACTCTGAGAAAATGAGATTCCTTTTTAAGACTGGATGATGAGGTTTTGTGACAGTGAAGACTAACAAGAGCAGTATCCTAGGCAGGAAACTTAATGGATAAAAGTGTGTTGCTGTATTATGCACACAACTTAGAGCACTTAATTATTATTGTATATATAGGAAATAACTTCAAAGTCAGCTCATGAGTTATTTTCAGAATGTTTATTTTTGTAAAGAGTAAGATTTCTTCACATGATTTCACTTAACCAAATCCTTCTACTCTGCCAATAAACTAAGTGCATACTAATCCAAAATCAGACAAAGCTAAAGAGAACGATTTTTCCAACTTTAGTTCCAACTGCATTATGATCATTGATAAATATGGGCAGATTCTTTAAAAATCAATAAAAATTACATTTAATTAAAAAAATTTCCCACATATCTGTTAATCTTTGACAAAGGAACCAATAATATACAATGGGGAAAAGACAGTCTTTTCAGCAAGTGCTGTGTTAGGAAAGCTGCACAGCCATATGTAAATCAAAGCACTTAGGACACTCCCTCACACCATACACAAAATTAAATTTATAGTGGTTTAAAGACTTAAAAATAAGATTGGACACTATAAATCTCCTAGAGGAAAACATAGGCAAACCATTATCTGATATAAATTGTAGCAATGTTCTACTAAGTCATCTATCAAGATAATAGATAAAAAAGGAAAAATAAACAAATCGGACCTAATTAAGCTTAAAAGTTTGTGCACAGCAAAGGAAAGCACAAACAAAATGAAAAGACAACCTATGGAATGGGAGAAAATGTTTACAAATGATGTAACTAAAAATGACATAATTTCTAGAATATACAATTAGCTCATACAACTCAATAACAACAATAAAAAAAAATTTTTAAATGGGCAGATCTAAACAGACATTCCTCCGGTGAAGACATACAGATGGCCTTTAGGCACATGAAATGATGCTCAGAGAAATGCAAATGAAAATTATATCATTAAAAATTCCACAAATGATAAATGTTGGAGAGGGAATGAAAAACATGAACCATCTTACACTGTTGGTGGGAATTTAATTTGGTGCAGTCACTATGGAAAAAATATGGAGACTCCTTAAAAAGCTAAACATAGACTTAGCGTATGATCCAGCAATCACAGTTTTGGGCATATATCTGTAGGAAACTATTTCAAAAAGGTATAAGCACACCAATGTTCATAGCGGCATTATTTACAAATAGCCAAGATATGGAAGCAACCTAAGTGTCCATTGACAGATGATTGGATAAAGACGTTGTGTTATATTTATACAATGGAATATTACTCCACCATAAAAAAGTAAAACAATGCCATTTGCAGCAACATGGAAGAACCTAGAGATTATCATACCAAGTGAAGTAACTCATAGAAATAAAGACAAATATCATATGACATCAGTTTATATATGGGATCTGAAAAATGATACAGTTGAACTTATTTACAAAACAGAAACAGTCTCATAGACATAGAAAATAAACTCATAATTACCAAGGGGAAAGGGTGAGAGGAGGGATAAGTTAGAAGTTTGGGGTTTGCAGATACACACTATTATACATAAAATAGATTTAAAAAAACAGGGCCTTACTGTTTAGCACAGGTAGTTATATTCAGTATCTTGGAATAACCCATAATGACAAATAATTCAAAAAAGAATACACACACACACACACACACACACACACATATACATACATATATGTATAACTGAATCAGTATGATGTACACCAGAAACTAATATTTTAAATCAACTACAATTCAAAAAAAAAAGTTCCGAATTAGTAGAAAGTTGTCATAAGGATTAATGATCTTATTTGTTGAGGTACTTATAACTGTGTGTGATCCAATGTCAGTGCTATGTAAGTGTTTGTCAAGTGAATATAATGTGAGAAGCATTTTGTATTTTATCTGAAATATAAAAAAGCAGCTATTTAGTTTACATTCTGTGGTTTGGGAAGGAAGTATTTCTGAGGATTCAATTTGGAGTTCTGAGTTTTGTAGGAGAGCAATTCCATTTGTGAGTGTATGTTTATATGTTTGCATGTGTATTTTGATTATTTCTTCAGATTTGATTTTTCCAAATGTATTATTTTAGATTTTTAGTTTAATATCAAAATCTTATCATTATTCAAAATAATGTATCAGAGGATACATTCATATTTCTGGGATTCTTATTTGAAGTCAATGATCAGTTAACATCTACAATGAAGTTTTATATACTATTCATTTTTAAACTCCCTGTAATTCTGTATCAGTACTCTGCTACACATATTTGAGAAGTATATATTCAGAATTGATCATTTACATACTATGAATCCTGAAAAAAGGAACCTGTTTAGAATATTTTGCATATTTATGCTAATTAAATGCAGGCATCAAAATTTAAACTAAATTCAGCTTTTCCCTGGTGAAGAGATGGAAAATTAATTTTTAAATTACATATAGTTAACATTAGTTTGAGTTTCAAGTATGAGTTTCAAGTAAAGGTAAATAATGTTTCTTAGGTAGGAAAAAAGAAACATTTAACAAAGTTTATATGTCCTTCAACAAAAAGCATAAAGTCAGTAAGAATCCCAATGAGGTGAATTTCAGTGTGGTACATCCTTTTAGTTCCATAATTCTCATTATGGCTAAATCGCATCAGGCAGTTAAATCTGCTATACTACACTAAAAATGAAACAAGTACAATATCAAGAGGTGTAAATACTTCAAATATTTACTCTTCTATTGCTATGTTTACATTCTACTCATCAGGACAAGCTTCACTGAGACTGCAACCTTTTAAACAGAAATAAGAAAACTACTTTGATATTTCTATTTTAAACAGTAATTGCCAGCAGAGGAAAATAGGCTGTGGACAAATGACTTGCTTTCCTCACATATTAGTCACTTACACATAAATGCAGTATTATTTTTCAATTATTGTGTAACAAATGATCATAAACTTAACAGTTTAGCAACACACAATTACCTTGTTTTTTTTGTGGTTTAGAAGTCTGGGCATGGTTTTGCTAGGTTTACCACTCAGGGTTTCACAAAGTAGAAAATAAGGTTTCAGCCAAGCTACATTTACATCTGGAGGTAGAATATGCCTTTAAACTCATTCAGATTGTTGGCAAAATTTATTTCCTTGTTGTATGACTGAAAGCCTACCTCTTGTTGGCTTTTACTGGATACCACCCTCAGATCCTAAAGCCACCCACAGTTCCCTGCCATGCAGCTGTCTCACAGAGCTTCTTGAAACCCTATAGCTTACTTCTTCCAGGTCAGCAGGAGAATTTTTCCAGTCTTCTAAGACAGAGCCTTCTAATCACAATGTGTAATGAACCTAATAAGAAAAGTGACAGTCCCATCACATTTTCACCTCCTATTGGCTAGAAACAAATTTCAGTTTTCAGGACACTCAAAAGGAGAGAATTCAATAAGGGTTTTGCAATGATTTATTGGAGTTCACCCTATAGAGTGTCAGGCACAAATGCCGTATTTGCTCAAGTAAACAATGTTAATTTTTTCTTCATTCTGTATCAAATGAAGACACATTATTTTATTTAAACTTTTCCATTTTCACTTCTTTCTTTGAATTTCCTATTTTAGTTCCTTGTATTTTATCACTTTTTTCACTGTGGCTTTTAATCTTTTATAGGCATAAATATATAAATTATGTTTCATTAATCTTTTTCAAAGACTGTGTTTCTTCTTACTCTAGTAGGATTCTTCTCTTTCAGATTATTTCTTCAAATCACCCCAACACAATTGGTAAACTGCTTCTGTCTGTCAAGTACATTTATGGCCTACAATCACTAGGACTATTCTCTTCCAATTTTTACAAGAAATACATGAATGTAATATGACACCTGGCCAATAAAATAAGATTTCAAGAATTATTTTATCATGATTATCTCATAATCCATTGGATTGTTTTTTAATATAAAGAAACCACCTGAATATCACTAGGAAAATGCTTGGCTATGTGAAAAGCATTTTTTGTAAAGGGGAATAAATATGAAATTACTATATGATTCTTATTAGATGAGTGAACACCAAACTGACTTATAACCATTATTAACAAGTTTATACTGAGATGGAAATATATGCCATTTCGTTTTGTCAAAATTAGAGTATTATAAAATAAAATACATACAATTTAGTGTTCAATCTTTTAAAATTAGTTCATGTGATAAAGTTGAATTGCACCTTTTACTTCTGCCTCATAAAAATATTATAATAACTAAATAAGATGAACAATTAATATGAGCATTTTGCAAGAAATAATTTTGGTGGAATTATCACTACCCTCATTATTTCTAATTTCAGACAAAAATATATGTTGGATGGCTGACGATTTAGAGGTATATAATTGATCCTCATGTTCTGTGATTAAGCCAAGGTACTTACTCCAACATATGGATTTAACCCAACTCCCAAAACCTCCATCTGTTAAAAATATAACAGAAGTTGTTTCACTCACCAACACAACTTCTATAGGAAGAGATTTCTAGCCGTCACATTGAGGCTAAATTGTAAGCACTTTATCTGAGTCCCCATTGTATTCCTTGAATCCTACTTTCTTTGCAAATTATTCTAATTTTTTATTAAATCTTCCATTTCTCCAGGACAGTAAATTAATGATTCCATAGTATCAGAGATGATTATCTCTTACATCCTGCATTTTTAAATGTGCAACACCACACATAGTTGTGAGGATTAATTTTATGTGTCACCTGGGCTAAGGGATGTCCAGATAAGTAGTACAACAACAAAAAAAAATGTGTGTGTGTGTGTGTGTGTGTGTGTATTCTATTAGTTTTCTTTCTATGTAGAACACTGAGGAATCCCCAGAGAAACAAAATGCAATAGTCAAATATCAATAAGTATATTCTTAATAACTTGAAAAGATTATTTCTTTTTTCTTTCCTTTTTAATTCATGTCAAAATTCTCACAAAGTTAATTTATGTACAAAAATTATGTTAGGTGATGGTGTTGTAAAATATAAATAAGATACCATATATGACCTCAAGAATTTTAAGGATCTTAGAATATTACAGAGATGTTAATATGTAAACAATTTATTTTTCATGTTGCACCAAAATATCACAAAAAGTTATATTGTTTATATATTATTATTACAAGATATTACAGAATTTCATAGCATGTATTTGCATAGATCTAGATTTTGATACATTCCTAGCCAATTACAACCAATACATAAATTTAACCTCTCTTCCTCTGTAAATAAAAATAATAGTACATACATTACAGAGTTGGTTTGAAAATTAATAATAATACATTTAAATTGTAAGAAACTCGATAGTACCATACAATTAAAAGCTATTATTATCATACTTTATACTTAAAAAAAATTTAAGAAGCTTAAAACCAAATTATGTATTCTAGAGAAAGGAATCATAATTTGAAATCAGAGAATCTAGGCCAAAATCCTAAATTTGTACTTATTGACCAGTTCTATTTTTTCCAGTGAAACATTAAACTTTTGGATTTTTCTCTCCTTACTTTTTGGCCCATTCTGTTAGCTGTCTCCAAACTGTCTAATAAATCTTGGCTACTGCCAGGCATTTAATGTTAGAATTGTCAATCATGGCTTATTTGCTTGTATGGTTGTTGAAACAGATACCAGTTGATATAATTTGTTATGAAGATTATCAACTTTATTAGAATTTATGATAAATTTCTTTTAGATTTAAAGGAGGTAGCAGATCACTTTATAAATTAATATACTTCAGTTACTGCTGTAAAGAGTACATCTTATTTAAAAGATATTTAACAAAATCTTATTTTAAAAAGAGGCATACCTAAATGTCACTGTTGATTTTTGAGATTTTTTTCAAAATCAGTACTGTTGTAATTAAATGTTCTGCAATCTTTTAGTTTTAAACATTAATTTTTTCCTCTAAATAACTGAATCTCATAACTACCAGAACTAATCGAAGAATTCAGCAAGGTAGCAGGTAACAAGATTAATGTACAAAAATCAGTTGCATTTCTTAACACTAATGATGAATCAACAGGAAAAGAAAGTAAAGAAATAATCCCTTTTAAAATACACCCAAAGTAATAAAATACCTAGGAATAAATCTAACCAAGGAGGTTAAAGACTTATACATGGAAAACTATAAAACACTGATTAGGGAAATTAAAGAAGACTTAAAAAAAAAAAAGGAAAGATATCCCATGCTCCTGGGTTGGAAGAATCAATACTGTTAAAATTGTCATACTGCCCAAGGAAATCTACAGATTTAATGCAATTCTTATCAAATTACCCAGGACAGATTTCACAGAACTTGAACAAACCATAATAAAATTTATATGCAACCACAAAAGACCTAGAATTGCCAAAGCATTACTGAAGAGAAAGAAAGAGGCTGGAGGAATAACTCTTCCAGACTTCAGATAATACTATACAGCTACAGTAATCAAAACAGCATGGTACTGGTACAAAAACAGACATATGGACCAACGGGATAGAATAGAGAGCCCAGAAATGAACCCACAAACTTTTGGTCAACTATTCTTTGACAAAGGAGGCAAGAATATACAATGGAATCAAGACAGTCTCTTCAGCAAATGGTGTTGGAAAAACTGGACGGCAGCATGTAAATCAATGAAGTTAGAACACTCCCTTACACCATACACAAAAGTAAACTCAAAATGGATCAAAGACTTAAACATAAGACAAGATACAATAAAACTCCTAGAAGAAAATATAGGCAAAACATTATCTGACAGACATCCCAAAAATGTTCTCTAGGGCAGTGTACCCAAGTAATAGAAATAAAAGCAAGAATAAACACATGGGACCTAATTAAACTTACAAGCTTCTGCACAGCAAAGGAAACCATAAGTAAAACACAAAGACAACCTACAGAATGGGAGAAAATTTTTGCAAATGATGAAACTGACAAAGGTTTGATCTCCAGAACATATAAGGAGCTCATATGACTTAATAAGAAAAAGACAAATAATGCAATCCAAAAATTGGCAGAAGACCTAAACAAACAATTCTCCAAGGAAGAAATACAAATGATCAATAGGCATATGAAAAAATGCTCAATATCACTAATTATCAGAGAAATACATATCAAAACTACAATGAGGGTGATTAATTGTTGTTGGAGATTTTTGGAAAAAAAAATTCACACTTAGCCGTTGGGATCATTTTGGCAATCACAACTAATGAATAGATAATATGATACGAAAGTAAGTAATATGTCACCTTTATGTTTAGATATTATATAAGAAATACATATAAGTGAATTAGTTCAAAGAGTAATTTTATTCAATTAGGATTTCACCGTTAGTTTATTCTATTTGTCATTTACAACACATACATTATTGTTTCTGCCAGCTATGGTAGTCTTTGGAGTTTAGTCACAGAATTTAACCACAGAAGTTACAATTACTCCAATTTTTCAAACACAGTGATTTGCTATTGGCTACAAATAAATTTCTTAAATTACAGGAACAAGATTTGAAAAATAAAAAACTGATTTTTAAAATCAAGATAGGCCATAACTAATAAAGAGAACATAGAATTAATAATATATATTTAAATGGCCAATCATTGCTACTACAACACATATTGTCATCTAAAGGGTTATATACATGTATTTCCCAGAATATGACAAATTAAGTCTCTAACTTACACATTTTTCATGATTTAGGGCAATACAGTAAATAAGCTATCTAATTGTTTCTACAGGAAATAATTATGCATTGCCCTGAAGCTCTTACAAGAGTAAATATTAAAAAGAAAATATTTATAAACAAGTTTTCATGATTAAATAAGTCTAGGCATTGTAAATAATTATAGTAAGTAGAAAAACTATCAACTGCCAATTTCAAGGGTCATATACCTGTTAATTTAAGTATGCCTTTCGCTTTAAACTTCTAGACAAGCAGCGATTTATCACATGGAAGAGGAAGCAAGAATTTAATTTTTACTAACGGGTTTAAAATATTTTCTAAGTATGATTTTTAACGTCTCACACCATGTGAACCGCTCAGGAGTGGTTTTCTTAAGTCATAAACACATCACACATTGAAAGTCAATGTTTAAAAAATGCTCTTCTCACATACTCCTGGTTTTAAATCATTTTTAGTGTTAATATAACCTTTATATGAAAAGGCCATCAAGCTCCTCCAAAATTATTATAAGAAACAGATTAGATTAGAGAATTTAAAGCAGTGCTTCTAGAAGACAGACAGACACATATACACACTAACAAACTCTATGACTAAGTAAGATTGAAACCATTGTCTAACCATTGTTTTAGCTTTAATATAATAAAATATATTATTTTTCAAATGCATGGCAATTAATTGAGAAAATAAAATGAAAATTATATCAATCCATAATTTGACCAAAATATTGTATAATTTTTGCTATAACACATAAATAAAAATACAATTTTTAAAAATTATTTTGTATTCTTTCATTCACATCTTTGAATACCAAAACTTCTATTTACATAATAAGATATTTACTTATATATTTGTTTTCTATTTTTTATATTGAAATGCAGTTGACAATATACAATATTATGTTAGTTTCATGTGCACTACATAATGATTTGACATTTGCATACATTAGGAAATGATCAGCTCTATGAATCTAGTGACCATCTGTCCCAATGCAAAGTAATTACATTATTTATTATTTACCATATTCCTTATGCTGTATATTACAACTCTGTGACTATTATATAACTGGAGGTTGATTATCTCTTAATGCCCTTTCCTTTTTTGCCCATGTCCCCATCCACTGCTCTTATATCAACCACATTTGTCCTCTGTATCCATGAGTCTGTTTTCATTATATCCCACATCTTCTTTATCCATTCATCTATCTATGAACACTTAGGTTATTTCTATATCTTGGCTATTGTAAGTAATGCTGAAATAAACATTGGAGTGTGCATATCTTTTTGAATTCTGTTTTTTTGTTCCTTGGTTATACCAAGAAATGAATGTATGGCAGCTCTACTTTTGATTTTTTGGGACCCTTCCATATTGATTTCCATAGTGGCTGCACCATTTTACATTCCTTCCAAGAGTGCATGAAGCTTCCTTTCTTCACAATATCACCCACACTTGCTGTTTGTTTTCTTTAGAATGGTAGCCATTCTCACAGGTGTGAGGTGGTATCTCACTGTGGTTTGATTTGTGTTTCCATTATGATTAGCCATGTTGAATATATTTTTACGTCTGCTGGTCATCTGTATGTATTCTTTGAAAAAAAAGTCTATTCAGATCTTCTTCACATTTCTTAATTAGTTAGTTAGTTTGTTTGTTTGATGTTGAGATGTATGTGTTCTTTATATATTTGGGATATTGGCCTCTTATTGGATATATCCATTGCAAATATCTTATCCCATTCAGTAGGCTGCCTTTTCATTTTGTTAATAGTTTCCTTTCCTGTATAAAATCTTTTTAGTTTAATGTAGTCCCATTTGGTTATTTTTGCTTTTGTTTCTCTTGCCAGAGGAGACAGATCCAAAAAGAATCTAAGACAAATGTCAAAGGTATACTGTCTGTGTTTTCTTCTAGGAGTTTTATGGTTTCATGTCTTATATCTAAGTATCCATTTTGAGTTTATTTATGTATATGTTGTGGGAAAGTAGTCCAGTTTGATTATTTTGCATGCAACTATCTGGTTTCCAAGCACCATTTTTGAAGATGCTGTCTTCTCCTTATTGTTTATTCTTATATCTTGTGACATAGATTGATTTACTGTGTGTGCCTGGGTTTATTTTGGGGCTATTTTTTTATTCCATTGATCTATATGTCTGTTTTTGTGTCTGTACCATACTGTTTTGATTACTGTAGCTTTGTAGTATAGCTTGAAATCAGGGTGCATGAATACCTTCAGCTTTGTTTTTCTTTTGTAACTTAGTTTTGGATATTCAGGGTCTTTTTTCTCCCTGCAAATTATAGCACTATTTGTTTTAGTAACATAAAAGCTGTCATTGTTATTTTGATAGGGATTGCATTGAATCTATAGATTGCCTTGGACTGTGTGATTGTTTTAAAAATATTAATTATTCCAATACATGAGCAGAGTATATCTTTCCATTTGTTGGTGTCATCATCAAATTCTCTCCTCAATGTATTATACTTTTCTGAGTACAAGTCTTTAACTTTGCCTTCTGCAAACAGTGACAGCTCTACTTCTTTCTTTCCAATTTGAATTATTTTCATTTGTTTTTCTTGCCTAATTCATTTGGCTAGAACTTCCAATACTATGTTGAATAGAAGTGGCAAGAGTTGGCATCCTTGTCTTGTTCCTGGTCTTAGAGAAAAAGTTTTCAGATTTTCACCATTGATTATGATGTTATGTGTAGGTTTGTCATATATTGCCTTAATTATGTTAAGATATGTTACCTCAGTACCCACTTTGTTGAGAGATATTTTTATCATAAATAAATGTTGAAATTGGTCAAAAGCTTTTACTGCATCTATTAAGATGATTATATTCATTTTATTCTTTAATTTGTTAATGTGTTTTATTATATTAATTGATTTGTGGATATTGAATCATCCTTGCATCTTTTTGGTAATGCTATATGATTATTTTAATGTAATGTTGGATTTGGTTTGCTAATATTTTCTTGAGGATTTTTACATCTATGTTTATCAGTGATATTGGCTTGTAATTTTCTTTCTTTGTGTTGTTTTTGTCTGGTTTAATATTAGGGTGAATGAGTTCAGATGCATTAATTCCTCTTTAGTTTTTATGAACCAGTTTGTGGATAGGTGTCAACACTTCTTTAAATGCTTGGTAGAATTCTCCTGTGAAGACATTTGGTCCTGGACTTTCGTATAATGGAATTTTCTGATTACTGATTCAATTTCATTACAGTAATCTGATCATATTTTCTATTTCTTCCTGATTCTTTCCTGGGAGATTGTATATTTCTAGAAATATATCCATGTCATCTAGGTTGGCCATTTTATTGGTGAATAATTATTCATAGTAATCTTTTATGATCTTTTATATTTCTACTCTTTAATTTCTGACTTTAGTGATTTAGGTCCTCTCTCTTTTTTTTTTTTTTTCCTTAATGAGTCTGTCCTAAAGTTTGTCAATTTTGCTTATCTTTTCAAAGAACCATTTCTTCATTTATATTTTTGATTGTTTTCTTGGTCTCTATTTCATTTATTTCTGCTCTGTTCTTAATTATATCTTTCCTTCTTTCTTAAATTTGGTTTTGATTGTTCTTCCTTTTTGAGTTCCTACAGGTTTTATATAGGTTCATATAAATTGTCAGATTAGGTTGAATAGTTGAGATTTTTCTTGTTTCCTAAGGTAGGTTTGTATCATGATTAACTCCCCTCTTAGACTGATTCCATAAATTTTAAATAATTGTGCATCCATTTTCATGTGTCTCTAGGTATTTTTGGATTTCTTCTTTGATTTTGTTTTCAGCTACCCATTAATTGTTGAGTAGCATAGTGTTTTAGCCCCTACTTGTTTGTATTTTTTGCAGTTTTTTGTATTGTATTTGATTTCCAGTCTCCTACCACTGTAGTCAGAATATATGCTTAATGCACTTAAAATCATCCTAAATTTATTGAAACTTATTTTGTGGCCTAGTATGTAACGTATCCTGGAGAATGTTTAATGCATAATATAAAAATGTGTATTCTTCTGATTTTGAATGAAATGCTGTCTATATATCTATTAAGATCATCTGATCTTGTGTCATTTAAAGTCAATGTTTCCTGATTGACTTTCTGTCTCAGTGATCTGTCCATTGATGTAAGTGGGGTTCTGAAGTACACTACTATTATTGTGTTCCTGTCAACTTTTTTCTTTATATTTGTTAATATTTGCTTTATGTATTATGTATTTTGGTGCTCCTATGTTGGATGCATATATATTTACAATTGTCATAACCTCTCATTGAATTGAATCCTCTTTGTTTTGTATTCTCCTTAATTGTCTCTTGTTACAGTCTTTGTTTTAAAGACTAGTTCATCTAAGCATTGCTAATCCATCTTTCTTTTTATTTCTATTTGCATGAAATATCTTTCTCTATCCCCTCACTCTCAATTGGTTTGTGCATTTAGATCAGAAGTGAGTATTTTGCAGAGAGCATATAGATGAATCTTTTTTTTTTAATCAATTCTGCCACTGTATGTCTTTGATTGGAGCATTTTGTACATTTATGTTTAAAGTAATACTTGATAAATATGTACTTATTTTCATTTTGTGAAAAGTTTTCTGGTTGATTTTTGTAATTCTTTTTTGTTCCATTCTTCTTTTGCTCTCTTATCATGATTTGATGACTATGTTTGGCATTGTGTTTAGATTCCTTTCTCTTTTGTTGTGTGTGTATTTATTATAGTTTCTCATTTTTATATACAGTATTATATTTTTGGTTTGTGGTTACCAGGTGTTTCTTATACAATAATCAATACATTTATAGGATTCTTTTAAGTTGGTGATCTGTTAAGTTCAAATGTATTGTAACAACCCTGCATTTGTACTCCTAATCACTCCAGATTTAATATTTTTGATATTATAATTTTATTTTTCTGTTTTGTATATTCTTTAACTACTTACTGTAGATATAGATGATTATACTATTTATTGTCTTTTAACCTTTCTAATAGCTTTATAAGTGGTTGATCCTTTACTCTATTGCCTTTACCAAAGAGATTTTTTTCCTTTTGTCATTTTCATATTTCTTGTTGTGGCCTTTTCTTTTCCACTTAGAGATATCCAGTTAACATTTCTTGTAAAACCAGTTTAATGGTTCTGATAACTTTTTCTTTTGTTTGTCAGTAAATCTCTTTATCTCTCCTTCAAATATGAATAATAACCTTTTTGGGTTGAGTGTTCTTTGTTGTAGGTTTTGAATTAATCTCTTTGAATATATCATGCCACTTCCTTCTGGCCTGCAAAGTTTCTGTTAAAAAGTCAGCTCATAGTCTTATGGGAATTACCCTGTACATACCCTGTCATTTGTTTTTCTCTTGCTGCTTTTATCTATTTATCTTTAACTTTTGTCATTTTGTTTATAATTTGTCATATTGTGGACCTCTTTAGATTCATTTTGTATAAAACTTTTTATACTTACTGGCCCCAAATGCCTGGTTTCCATCCCTAGGTTAGAGAAGTTTCCAGTTATTGTTTGTTCAAATAGGTTCTGTGACACTTGTTTTCTCATTTTCTGAGACTCAATTAATGCAAACATTAGTATGTTGGATGTTGTCCCAGTTGTTTCTTAAGTTATTCTTAAGCTTTAAAATTCTTTTTTTTCTTTCTTCAATTTTGATAATTTCCACCACTCTGTCTTGTATTTTGCTGTTCCACTCCTCTGTATCATCTAATCTGCGGTTGATTCTTTTCAGAGTATTTTAAAAAAATTTCAGTTGCTTTATTCTTCAGCTTTGTTTGGTTCATCTTTATATTTTCTCTTTGTTAAACATCTCACTGTTTATCCATTCTTCTCCATAGTTCAGTGAGTATCTATATGATCATTACCTTGAACTCTTTATCTAGTTGATTGTTTATCTCTACTTTGTTCATTTCTTCTTCTGGGGCTTTTTCTTGTTCCTTTATTTGGAACATATTCCTCTACCTTCTTATTGTACCTAATCATCTATTTTTATATCTATGTATTGGGTGGATCAGTTACCTTTCCCAATCTTGGAGAAGCAGACTTATGTAGGAGACATCGTATGTGGCAAAGCAGCATACTACCAGCTGAGTATCAGAACTATACACTCTAGGGAAGACACTTATGTAGGTTATGCCGATCCTTCTGTTGTGGTAAGAGTGACTAGTCTTGGAACACTAGAAGGTTGCTCTGCTTTATGTGGTGGCTGCCCACCTGCTTGTGGATGGGGCCAGGTCCTGGCATGGCTGGCTGCAGGAACCTGAAGGTCCTGAAGGATGGTTCATGCCTGATGGTGGGTGGATCTGAATCCCAGTGTGGGA